>NC_142936.1:16148878-16161378 GCF_046866305.1 Octopus bimaculoides | reverse complement strand
TTTCTTTCCGAATAAGATGCTTTGGTTGTCGCGGAAGCTGTTCTTATAGTCAGGAGAGGCGATTTGCTTCACCTTTTTACCAGTGAAAATTTGTGAAGCAAGAACGTGTTAGAGAGACAGCTGTTCGTCATGTGCAAACTAGTGCCACAGGGAGTGAATGTCGAAAGGATGAGTCTAGAATATTCCGCTCTCCATATTTATTTATTTCTGTATGGTAAGCAGTGTTAACTGGAAATATTATATAAAATCATTGCCAGTTAATTATTGCTTTCTATATAAATAATCCGCGTTGTACGGCTCCTTCGATTATTCTCACACATAAAGACACACATTGGCACACTCACTTATTCAAATATATAGGGAAAACATTTTCTTTTAGACGTATGCTGAAAACATAACTATGTTCATATTTTAACATCATTATAAATTTAGAAAAAAATATTTTAAGTCATTTTGTATTTGTACCTTGTAAGTCGTTTGTATCAAAAATGTTCCGAAACTCATCATCATTTCTAGATTTTCAGTCTCATCTCCAGTGTGGAAAATGTTACTGGCGTTTGTAACAGCCTCCTTTATTAGAAGTGAATAGGATTTGTGTATACTTTGTCGTGAGATTTCGAAATTTGAGGATTTCATTTATATGTCGTTCATTTACATGTATTTTGTTCATGACATGTATACGCACATATATATCGTGTACATGACATATATATGTTGCAATTGTGTTGTGTTATCAGTAATACTTCTATCAGAAATCATATGTTTTTGTGTGAAATTCTATATGATGTAGCTGTATTATCTACTATTTCTTTCTAATCAAGTTTTGGTTGAAGTTGAGTTGCACCGTGTATTGCAATTGCTTCTTGTTTCAAGCACGCAGTGAGTTTACAAGAAAGTATTTCACGCGTATGCCCAATGTAACAGTAGGTATAACAAGGTATAAAACTTTTCTTTTAAATCAAATTTATATATTACATTGATCATTTGTGGCAATATCTTCTTAGTTTATATATTGCTGAAAAAGGAGGGTTTTATTTTAGCGATTTTGTTGCACATTATTCGTAGCAGTATCAAAGTTTGGTTCGGTGCAATACTTTTTGCATATTTTGGTTTGGTGCGGTGTATATTATGTTCCATTCTATGAGATCATTTTGATGTTGTATTCTTTTGTTATATCGGTTAGTATGCAATTGATTCACATACAGGATTAACTTGACTTAACGATCTAATTGGTTACACATTTTTAATCGTTAAATGAAAGAGCCCTAAATAATACTATAAATGATGATTATGTTCACACCGATCAGATTTTACATATGATATTTTTAAAAGTGTTAAATAATGAATTTAAAAAATAGCAGTTTTGGTACAACCGATGAATAAATGCATCTTACATAAAATGTATGAATATTATCTTGCTGCCATTATAGCCATATCTTTTCTTCGTAAACCGTGATAAGAAACGTCAGATTTACAAAGATCTGCAGCAATCTTTCTCTTTTTATCCAGATTTGAATTTATAGCCCTTTAAGAGTGAAAGAATAAACAAGAGATTCTTGCTTATTCTTTCTCCTTATTTGGTCTCCTTCTTCAGCTTTTACATAATGTTCTTGCATTTCATGAGGCCTTCGTTTGAAAGATATTGTTCATGTAACTAAAAGAAATCAATAATGTCATTCATAAAAACATCAAGATAGAATTGATTAGCAATATCAACGATTGTTTCTGTTTTATTTAGAACAATATATAAGGATTTCAAATCCTGCAAAAGTGTCAATAAATTGAGAGCAGAAGTTCTTTCAAACGTCATTCTTATTTTTCTCTGTAATTTGTTCCAGGCTTTGTTTGTTGATTTTACTGCACCTAAAGCACTGAATGATTTTCCAAAATTCTTTTACTAACAAATACGGTATATTAACTGATATAAAGTGTACTGAAGATAATATGCTTTGAATGTTGAAACAACACTTTGGCCCATTGTTTGCAAAGGTGGTGTTGTATTTGGCACCACAAACATTAATATCAATCTAACATTTAATTGAAGATTGTGGATTACAAGATATATCCCATTAGCGTATGAAAAAGAATCAGGCGTTCACTTTCTGTTTGGCAATTATAATGTCTTTAATTGTCTTGGTCTTTTCCACAAAATCTTAACTTACAATTATTGTCTTTAGTTGCTTCCAATAAATTCAAACGATCATTATTTACTTTAAAACGTTGTCTCGATGATTTTTCTTTTGTAATGTGACTACTTTCTGACATACGCTTCGAAATATATGGTTTTGTCTACATTAACAATTCATGATCACGGGTTATTATATTTTTCTATTATTTCTCCAAACTGTTTTCCGAAAAAATTTACTGCTTCAATATCAGTCCTCATAGCTTCTCCCTGCACCACTGCATTATGATAAACAGCTTGTTTTTATATCTATAAAGACAGTCACCTTCCTCTTGTTTTGAAGCGTCTTAATAATAGATAAGTACTTAACACAAATAACGGCTTACAACTGTAGGAAAAAATTTAGCACCACCAATGTTTTCGAGTGTTTTAAAGGATACACCCTTGTTATTATTGCTAACGATAATATTTACTTATTTAATGTTGTTTAAATAGACAACAGTTTTGTCCTTGACCTTGTTTACAAATTAGCAGTGTTTACTTATGCAAATAATGTTAATGATATGCAGTATTCAGGTTAATGGTGTGTTTTGTCGGGTAGTTACCTAATTTCAGGTAAATTGCATTCTTGTCCCAGTTGTATTTGTAATTTTTTTTTTTCATATTTATTATTAGTTTCACTGTGCAACACTCAAAAAAGTACAAGAGATCTGTGGCCATTTTTATATGCAAAATGACATGGGAAATCCATTTCTGGCCTTCTTTTTGTTGAATCTTATTGGAGGGGTAGTAGTAATTAGATTATATAGAAATTAAATTCTTGTTTGATTCACTAGACTGTTGAATGACAGCCCAGTCAAGATGGTATTTTTTCTTCTCTTACTCTTGTTTTTTGCACACATCTACAAAATGACTTTCTAAAATGAAATTCCATTATGCAGCTGAGGAGTACATTTTCATTGCACATTTTATGTAGTGTTCTCACTACATGAATAAATGAAGTTTGTACGAAACGTACGTACTGCTATAACCTATTGAATTTTTGTTGCTTTTCTTCAAATTATATATATATATATATATATATATATATATGCATATATATGTTTCTATGTATGTGTGTATATGTATATATGTGCCTATGCATGTACATTAAATGCATATATATGCATATACATGCACAAATATATATGCATGCATAGACACATACACGCGCGCACACCCACTCTCATACATACACGTACTGTTGATGTCTCACAGATAGCTTTTCTACTACTACTACTACTACTACTACTACTACTACTACAATGTACTCCACTTTGCAGAGGCATTTACCTGCATAGCCATGTCATCTACCGCATTCGCTTCCTCTCCTCTAATCTCAAGGTGAGAAATGTTATTTCTCCTCACATCGTGTCTCCTCGGTATGTCTTCTTCTTCTTCTTCTTCTTCTTCTTCTTCTTCTTCTTCTTCTTCTTCTTCTTCTTCTTCTTCTTCTTCTTCTTTTTCTTCTTCTTCTTCTTCTTCTTCTTCTTCTTTTTCTTCTTTTTCTGCTTCTTCTTCTTCTTCCCCTTCTTCACCTCCTCCTCCCCCTCCTCCTCCTCCTCCTCCTACTACTGCTGCTGCTGCTGCTGCTGCTGCTACGACGACGACGACGACGACGACGACGACGACGAGCTATGTAACCTTGACATCTAGCGCATGCGCTTTTCGCTTTCTCATCACTCATTCTGCGAATTCCCTCCAGATCTCACACTAACCAATATGAAGCCCACTTACTGAATTCCTTCCTCACCAAAATTCGTTTCCCCCCCCACCCCTGCGAACTTTGACTTGCATCTGTGCTGCAAGTTGAACGGCGACAGACACAGTTTCACCAAACATGGAAAACCCGGGAAAGTCATGGACACAGCCCTTCTCTGTTGACAAATGTCAAAATCAAGAAAAACACACAAACGATAAAGAACTCTGTTAATTTGAATCCTAGTTTCGCCGAGGACCAATATTAAAGCCAGAGATTTTATAATTTTTTTTTTCTGTCGAAATGTTCGTAAATGTTACAAGTGCAAATTGTTATTCTCGCCTCCACATGCTTAACAAAGCTTCAAAATTGATACAAAAGATATTATAAATCTTATTAAATGTCCAAGTGTTTTGTCATAATAAACAGAAACAACAAGTATACGAAAGATGAATAAACTAACATTTATAAGAAAACCAGTTCCAAGAAAAGTAATGCTACATACATACATACATACATACATACATACATATACTCATACCTGTATACATACACAAATATATACATACATAAAAACATACACAGTCATACATACACACACACATACATACATACACAAATACATACATACATGCGTAATATATATATACGTTCATACATACGAAAGTAGTACTCCCCCATAACTGCAGTATGATAATAAAACCCAATAATAGAATAAAAGAATATATACATGCATATAAATATGACTGTACACACACACACACACACACACACACACACACACACGCACATACACGCACACACACACACATACACGCGCACACACACATATATACACACATATATACATGCGCGTATGCTTGTATTGTGTATGCATGTATATATATTATATATAAATATATATATATATATATATATATATATATATATACATATACATATGTATATATTATTCATGTAAACATAGACATGTGAGTGTTTATATATAAATATACACACAATACACTATATATATATATATATATATATATATGTGTGTGTGTGTGTGTGTGTGTGTGTGTGTGTGTGTGTGTGTGTACAGACAGAAGCACATATCGTTGCAAGTAGATAAACAACATGTGGGCGATTACAAGAAGAAACACAATATAAAAGAGAGAAACAAATCATTATCTATTATAATGTACAAACACAACACCAGAATTTCGTAATTAATAGAATCCATTATATAGCTGTAGCCAGAAGATTTATTAAATACACAGTCAATATTTACAGTAGACCCAGTCGAGGACTTTTGTTCTTTGTTCTCAGTTGTAATTCCAAAAAGCTTGTTATGTTTTCATTTCATTGTAATCTCTGTGGCGTTACCTCTTTTCCTCAAAAAGTCATTAATGTTTATGTTTTACGATTTCCTCCTTCTTTTTGTCCTTACTCTATCTCTTTTACTATCATTTGCGTATCTGCCTCTCTGTCTGTCAGTCTATCTGTATATGCGGCTGTCTCTTTTGCCTCTCTCATCTGTAAAAAAACAGTAATGAAATCACTCTGGTGCGAATCGACAGTGTCTCTGACTACCGACTATTCAAATCACTATTCGTATTCTGTCGTTTGGAGCACCTCTTTGGGTCCGTGATCAAGACACGTAACTTACAGAAGGCCCAGTGCAATTAGCTTTGAATAGTCTGTGCCACTTAGTTTTGGTTTCGAGTCAACTCTGGATTATTTAAAATGTTATTATCAATATACCTGATGCACGTTCGAATTAAGGAACAAGCTACTCACTGCGCTTTATCATGGAGAATATATTCCGCTTGTTGACAAATGGGGTGTATACACCTAGATCAGCTCGCAGCGCTACCTAACTAGACTGTAAAATGCTAGCATTTCGGAGTAGTTATCTCCTCATCAGTCACAGACACTAAGCAGACGACATTGTGAGCTGACTGAAGAGATTGTCTCTCTAATGTTTTTCCAGTCACCGTTTGGTGACTGGTAGCGCTATACGACGGCTCACTGTAAGTAAATTACAGAAGGGGAGCGCTGAGCAGTGATAAGTAAAATTGCAATGTTATTATCAATTCGAGTATGCTTGATGTACGTTCGAACTGGCGAACAAGCTAATCACTGCGTTTTGTCACGGAGAATATATTTAAATTCAAAACAGGTTCGTATTGTTAGCGCTTCTGTTTATAATCCGAGTTCCCACGCACAGGTCCAAACCTATGCAATAGGATCAAACACATCTTTGCGAGTTAACGAAACAAATTTTGAATTCCGTTAAAAGAAAATAATTATCTTTTATCTTTCACTTGTTTCAGTCCATTGACAACGGACATGTTGGAGCACCGCCTTGAAAGGTTTCGTCGAAAAAATTGACCCTAGTATTCACCGTTTTAAGTATGGTACATTATTCTATCTGTGTCTTTGCCGAACGGCTAAGTTACGAGGACGTTAACAAAGCAACATCTGCTGTCTGGAAGTGCGAGACACACGCTCTCTCTCTCTCTCTCTCTCTCTCTCTCTCTCTCTCTCTCTCTCTCTCTCTCTCTCTCTCTCTCTCACACACACACACACACACACACACACACACACACACACGCATGCATGCACGCACACATATATACGACGGGTTTCAAAACAAAGCATTTACCTACAAGAACACTGAGACAAAGAATTTAGGGGAAAAAAGAAAGCGTCCCTACTGGTTCAATAGGATGAGGTTGTCAATCCTAAAGAAGAACAAAGATCATATCAATGGTTATCAATATAGACAATGTAGCACAGCACTGCCAAATATGTATGCTATCAAATACGTAAGGCCTCCTCTAAATACTTAAGCCTGGGATTCTCGTAAGGCTTATTGTTGGCTGTAAAAACTTAGCATAACATCTGAATCGCTTTCCGATTAATATCCTTTCTTCTTTCTACTATTAGCAAGAATCTTATTTCATAACCAAAGAAGTTTGTTGAAAACTCAGGTTCAACCCGAAGACAGACAGCGATAATTTGCACCAGTTTATTATTGTCTTAACAAACTAATGCAAATGACATATCAGTTGTGAGACCATTTGTGTCAAATAAGTAGTCAGTTAATACATTTGCTGATAACCCAATCATTACGGCTAGTGTTGAGACCCCATCAATATGGTTGGTTTTACTGAAATGTCAGCATGAACTAATTGTAATTCTTAGGAAATCGAAACCGTGCCAAGGATTAGAAATCAAATTGTTCGATGTATAACATTGTTTCTCGTTTAAACACAAGGCTAGAAATGTTTGAAAAGAGGACGCTAGTTGATGCCACCGACTCCAGAACTTGAGTGGTACTTTATTTTATCGATCTCGAAAAGAAGAAAAGTAAAGTTAACCTCAATAAGATTTGAACTCAGAACATAAAGAATTGGTAGACATACCGCAAGGTATGTTGTTCTGACACTCTTACGAAGTGAATTCGTGATGGTCACGGTCAGAACAATTGGCTCTAGCTGATTGATCAAATCAACAACAACAAAAGCAACAATAAAAATAATAAGCACTATTTTATCTAAAATCATTGATACTCGGATATTATTTATAAAATTATGCGAAAATACGTTACAATATGTTTGTCTTTTTGTATATGAAAGAGAAATGGCTAATTTATTAATTAATTAAAAGCAATAAAAGGCAATAGATTTACTCAATGTCAACGACGAGATGGGCGAAGATTATTTATTATAATAACAGAATTGGCGGAGTTCCATTGAAAATTATCTCCACAGACAATAAACTGAAAATTGGCGACAGAGAAAAAAGATATTTTAAAAATTGATTATTTAGCATCTACAACCTTTTTAAGAGCTTCCAAGACTGATGGAAGAAAGGGAAGAAGGGAAGAAAGGAAGGAGCTGGCCTCTGTTCTGTCGGCGATTTAGCCCGAATGATTGCAACATAGTAAACTCCGCTAAAGGCAACAAAGACCATATAGTGATGTTGAACTAGCCGACATATTTAAGTCCACTGAACAATGATGGGAGCGACCCCTCCGATATGATTTCAAATTTCTGTCTAACAAATTTCCCTCGTAAGACTTCAGTCGATCCGATGCTATAGTGAATGGCAGTTGTCTAAGATGCCACTCAGTGGAATCGAACGAGCGGTCACATAATTCCAAAACAACACACACATATATACGACGGGCTTCTTTCAGCTTCCATGCACCAAATCCTCTCACAAGAAGACACTTGCCAAGGTGCCACGCAGTGGGACTGAACCTGGAACCATGTAGTTAGGAAGCAAGCTTCTTACCACACAGCTACGCCTATGGATATTCGTACCACAGGCATTTTGTCTGATGCAATTACAGAACTTGGACGTCTCCAGGATGTAGGCTTTTACAGTTCAATGATACATTTGGTACATTTTTCTTTTATTGGTCTCAGAAATATAAAAGGCGAAGACGAGCTCAATGCGACATGAAAACTGTACATAAAGGGACGTAATTTAATGTCACAAGGGACGTTGCTCTTCACTACCAATTCAGTAAACTCCCCGTCTACACGCAAACTCACACACACACACACACACACACACACACACACACACACACACACACAAAGTGGTTACGATGGTAATTACAGCAGATCACATTGAAAGGAGCCGGTAAAGAATATGTATTCAGGCGTAAATGGACTAAACAAATTGTAGACTTTCAAGACAAGTACACACACACACACACACACACACACACACACACACACACACACACACACACACACACACACACACACAATAGATGATCGCTAGATAGATTGATGAAGAATTAATCTCTTTTCTTTATATTGGATGAATCTCATTGTAGAACATGAAATCCATTATAGAAATACTTCGTTTCCTTAGGGAGGTAATAAGATGTAATCTATCTATCTATCTATTTATCTGTCTATCTATCTATCTATCTATCTATCTATCTATCTATCTATCTATCTATCTAATATCCGAAGATATATCGATATATTTATTTATCTATCTATTATTTCTTTTCTTATATGTACATTTTTACTTGTATATTTTTACTTTTGTGTATATATATATATATATATATATATATATGTATGTATGTATATGTATATGTATATGCATATATTATTTTATATCTTTTAATTGCATATCTTTTACTTTTCTCTATACAATATTATTTATATGTAATTCTTATTCACACGTCGTACCTTTATTTATTTTTATATGTATATATTGTATATTTATATATATGTATATTTTTACTTTTATATACATATTTATATTTACTGCGTCTCTTTTACTTTAAAAAAAATGTTTATGAGCTACTCCGCGTCGGTCACCGGAGTGATATTTGATTACTTCATAGAGTGTGAGTGTCAGTTTGGTGTCTGGAATGGGATAGCTTACCTCATGGGCAGGTAGAAGCTCTTTAACTTATAGGAATAGGGGAATGAGAGCAAAAAGGGGCACAAGAAGCAGCTGATAGAAATGATGTCAAGGGTTTGTACTCTTATGTTAAGGAGGTATATGGCCCCAAATCATCTTCAATAGCTCCAGTGAGAACAACAAAGGACTTCTTTTTTCTGACTGACACTGCTTCTATTCATAAGCGTTGGGTAGAACATTTTTCCGCACTTTTGAATAGACCATCATCCGTTGATATGGAGAGGGGGGGGGGGGTAGGAGAAATTGAACACCTTCCAGTTATAGAAGAGATGGCTGTTGAACCAACTCTAAATGACATTTATTTAACTGTGAATAAGCTGAATAACAATAAGTTTCCAGGGTCTGATGGAATCTGTGAAGAAGTCTTGAAATATGGGGTGACAAAATGTTTGAACTCTTAAATATATTAATTTTTCATTGTTGGAGAACTGAGAAAGTACCTCAAGACTGGATTGATGTCATTTTAGTCTCCTTGTATAAATCCGGGCCAAAGGACCTGTGTGGTAATTTTCGTGGGATTTCGCTTTTGTCTGTGGTTGGAAAGGTACTTGCCCACATTTTGTTAGAACGTTTAAATACCTTTATAGTTCCAAATATAGTGTCTGAGTCTCAGTTTGGTTTTCGTTCCTCCAGGGGCACAGCTGATTGTATCTTTACTGTCAGACAATTACAAGAAATGTGCATTGAACAGAATCTTGCTCTATACCATTGCTTTGTTGATTTGAGTAAAGTATTCGATATTGTTAGTCGAAATGCTCTGTTGCTAATTCTAAAGAAAATAGGTTGCCCAGAAAAATTTGTAAACATGATCAGGGCTTTGCATCAAGATATGAAAGCTAGAATTAATTTTGGTGGTAGGGTCTCTGAATCTTTTGCTTTGGAAAACGGAGTAAAGCAAAGAGACCTTGATGAATCCACTCTCTGTGCAATATACTTTGCTGTTGTGTTGTTACATGCTTTTCAAAACTCTGAAGAGGGTATTTACATAAAATATCGAACAACAGAGAATGTTTTTAATCTGACCAGACTGAAATTCAAAACAATGGTTTTTACTTCACTCATTAGGGAACTTTTGTACGCTGACGATTGTGATCTTGTCAGTCATTCTGAAACAGGTCTGCAATCTCTTGTATCTGCATTTGACTCGGCTTATGATGATTTTGGCTTGATCATCAACTTGGAAAAAAGACAGTTGCAATGCATCAACCTGCGTGTGGTGCCGTTTGTAACTCCACTAAAATTTTCCTTAAGGGAAAGTTACTTGAAGTGGTCGATTCGTTCGTCTACCTTGGAAGCTCTGTTCAAAATGATGGAAATCTTGATACAGAAATACAGCTGCGAATTCAAAAGGCAACAAAAGCATTTGGTGGCATGGAGTCACGTGTTTGGTGCCAGCGACATATAAATAAGAATACAAAGCTAGCTCTTTACGAATCATTTGTCTTACTATCCCTGTCGTATTCCTGTGAAACTTGGACTTGTTATGAAAAGCATTTTAAATTGTTAGAACAATTCCACTAAAAATGCCTTCATCACATTTTAAAAATTAAATGGTGTTCTTTTCCTCCAAACACAGATGTCCTTGCATCTGCAGGCATCATCTCAATTAAAGCTATGATTTCGAGGAACCAATTGAGATAGTGTGACCATATTGTTTGAATGGCAGATGAACGCATGCCGAAACAGCTGTTTTATGGTGAGCTTGCAGAGAGGAAACACTATCGGCATAAACCTAAAAAGAGGTTTAAGGACGGCATAAGGAGCACTACGAAGTCATTGGGAATGGTTCCAGAAGATATAGAAGCCCTTGCTTCGGATCGAGTTGGATGGCGAACAAAGGTATGGAGTGGAGTGAAAGCATCTGAAGAGGCCAAGATAACACAAGTAAGACTCAAAAGAGATCTAAGGAAGAATGTGACGATCGAGAAGGTGAATGACAATGACCTTTTTGTGTGCACAGTCTGTGACAGACCATGCCTGTCTTTTGCTGGCCTCAAACCTCATCTGCAAACGCATAGAAAACAAATCTCCCCCAACTATTCTGCCTATATATCTGTGCAAACCTTTGAATGCAGTGTATGCCAGAAAGTTTTCAAATCCAACAGAGGCCTCAAGAGACATTTTAAAGCCTTACAAAGAGCAGAACTTATCTGCAGGTCTCGGTGGTCCAAATTGGAGGTGCAACCTATGTGGGTGTCTCTTAGAACATTATCTGGTTTAAAAAGCCACATCAGATGCCATGATGGTAGTAAGGTGTAGACAACCATCATGTGTGTATGTATACATGTGTGTATGCATGTGTTTGTATGTACATATGTATATCTGTATATGTATATGCATATGTGTATACATATGAATGTATATAAGTATATATCTTTCTATCTTTCTATCTGTCCATCCGTCTGTCTCTCTGTTTGTTTGTCTATCTATCTATCTGTCTATCTATCTATCTATCTATCTATCTATCTATCTATCTATCTATCTATCTATCTATCTATCTATCTATCTATTTATTTCTCAGTCTGTTTATCTATCTGTCTATCTATTTCTTTGTCTGCTTATCTGTCTATCTATCTATCTATCTATCTATCTATCTATCTATCTATCTATCTATCTATCTTTGTCTCTCTCTCTCTCTCTCTCTCTCTCTCTCTCTCTCTCTCTCTCTATCTATCTATCTATCTATCTATCTGTCTATCTATATATCTGTTTATCTGTCTGTGTGCTGGTGTGAACATATGTGTATAAATACAAGCGCGTGTACACCCACGCACACATGCATATTAATCACAACATTCTATTCATTTCAATACTCTATTTAATTTTTACTAAGGTTTCTCGGCCCTGTTTGCTGCGAGTTATCTTTTCTGTAAAGCAAATCATAAAACAAAACAGAGCAATCTAACATTCATACACACTCTATCTCTATCTACCTGTCCTAACTTTCTCATTTCTTGCATATTTTTATGATTTTGCTGATTCATAGCGGAAACTAAAATCCTATACTTGAAGGAATATACGAAATCTTATTGTTGACAGACAAAATTGTAATGACAATTTGGTGTGCAGATGGGTTAAATGTCATTCACAAGTGGGTACAATTATGCACATAAAGCAAGCACACTTACACGCAAATACACTCCCACATGTATACTCATGTACACATACATATTTGCTTTGAATATACACACAGAT
>NC_142936.1:16142536-16148378 GCF_046866305.1 Octopus bimaculoides | reverse complement strand
CCAGTTGAGCACTGGGGTCGATGTTTTTGACTAGGCGCCTTCCCCTAAAATTTCGGGCCTTGTGCTTATTCTAGAAAGGATTATTATAATCATCACTATGATAATTATTTCTATGGTTCAGAGCATTAAAAATTTGTTTTTCAACTTAACACAAACACCGATGAGCTCAAAATAAGGAGGGAACCTCCACATATTCTCTTAATTTAATTTGATTGCTAGAAGTAGCAATCAAATCGCCCCAAACTACTCACAAGCAGAAAGGAATGACAGTGGATAATGTATCAATATTAATGGTTTCAAATTTTGGCATAGGGCCAGCAATTTTAGGAAGTAGGGGTTTAATTGATTACGTTGACCCTATTACCTGACTGGTACTTTATTTTACCGATTCCGAAAAGATGAAAGGCAAAATTGAACTTGGCGCAATTTGAACTCAAAACGTAGAGAATCGGAAGAAATGCCACTAAGCATGTTGTCCGACACGCTAGCGATTTTGCTAGCTCTCTGTGGTCTCTGATTTGAGCACAAGGTCAGTATTTTGAAGGCTGAGGTTTAGTCAACACCATCGCACACACACACACACACACACACACACACACACACACACACACGCACGCACACGCACACACATTATTTCTAGTATATTTAAAGTTATAATCTTCTTTCTAGCATTGACAGATCCCGAGTACTATTTTGTCTTTTCATTTCTTTATGATATTTTGTCAGTTTCCTCTTCACATTAGTAATTTTTTGTATGGTTCTGGTACATTCTATGATTTCGGTGCCCGTGTATAATACATTTTCAGTTGTAGTAAGTTTTCCTCCTTATATATAATAACTTTAGCATATCTATTTACCTCATTCTCATTTATATATCCTTTCCGAATTCCCGGACAATTTTGGATAATGTCCCTATGAATAGTTTTAAGTCAGACGTAAAATAAATGTTTTTTTTTTTTTAAATAACTGTTGGTGGTCTCATTCCACAAGTTTGTTAATGGGGATCTGAGCTAGACAAAAGATTAAAGAGAGATTAACGAGTATCTCAGAAATATTTTCTCACAGTTATGAGCTGGTTTTAACCATTTTCTCATTTCCTTTTAGAAATATGGCTGTCTTTCCATATTGACACGACGTGGTTTATATAACAGGTTAATACTGTAAATGCTTTGTTTATATAGAGAGCTTCCAATATCCACGAGCGTGGTAAACTATCAGTTGCTTTTCGGTAATCAATCCAAGTCAGGCTAAAAATCGTTTTCCTTGTTCTATTGCCTTTTGTAATAGCAACAGTTGCCGGTGAACGAGCAGCCTTGTGTAGAGTATGAATTTGTTCCTTGCTTGATGTTGTTTTTGTTGTATTTTATTCCTTCTGCAAGTCTGATCATGTATAGCTACTGTCGAATATGTTCTAGCATTGATTAACGCACCGTTTTGTATATACAAGATTATATTATCCAACGTTGCTTTCCGTTTTCTTTTAAGGTTATGAATTGAAAGGAGATTAGTCTGTTTCTTTTAACTGGTCGATCTACTGAATGGACCAAGGATGGGGAAAATTTCACCCACATTTAAATTGGAAACCACTCTCTCACGAGATCTATATGGAAACAAACGGTTTAAGCTTTATGACCAAGACAATAGTTTATCTACGTTAATGAATTTGTGTTGCAAGACTCCTGATTTGAAATCGTGTGTTGAAATAGATATTGTTGTATTTCGGGATGACCATTTTTAATTTTGCCAAATAAACACACGCACTATAGATTTGTTCTTCACTCGTGTATTACTGTTCTTGTTCTAACTCATGTCCATTGTCCGGAAATCTTTCGTCACACATCTGTGACCACTTCATTGACATTTTTCGTCTTCGTGTGTATCCTTGCTCCACTTATTTCATTCTGCTCTTCTATGATGTGTATCCTTGTGTGTACATGCGTTTTCGTCCGTGTTTGTGTGTGCGTACATGTGTACGTGTATGTGTATGCTTGTGTGTGTGTCATTGTTCTTAGTAACAGTATGACCTTCACCTCAGTCCCATGCTCACTCCCCCCCCGTTGTCGCTGCTGCTGTCCTGGGACCCAAAAATTTGATACAGTTCCTGTATCTGTCTGTGTTCGTGTGTTCGCCCACGGTGCTGTCATCGTGGTCGTAGTTGTTGTTGTTGTTGCTGTTATTGGTGGAGGTGGTGGTGATGTTATTGGTGATGTTATTGGTGATATTACTGGTGCTGTTATTGGTGGAGGTGGTGGTGATATTATTGGTGGAGGTGATGGTGATGTTATTGGTGATGTTATTGATGATGTTATTGGTGATATTACTGGTGCTGTTATTGGTGGAGGTGGTGGTGATGTTATTGGTGATGTTATTGATGATGTTATTGGTGATATTACTGGTGCTGTTATTGGTGGAGGTGGTGGTGATGTTATTGGTGATGTTATTGGTGATATTACTGGTGCTGTTATTGGTGGAGGTGGTGGTGATATTATTGGTGGAGGTGATGGTGATGTTATTGGTGATGTTATTGATGATGTTATTGGTGATATTACTGGTGCTGTTATTGGTGGAGGTGGTGGTTGTTCTCTCTGTTGGTGAGATAATGTGTTTTACCTCCTGTAGTAACATGCGTTTGCGTTTTTCTAGTTGGCTTTGTTCTGAAAAAATAAAATAAAATAAAATAAAACTCAGATACAAACGGGGTAATACACACACAGTAGACACATATGATACATATATACCTCTGATACATATAAGAAATAGAGATAGATAAGTAAAAATAAATATATTTGTCACACACCTGTGATAAATATAAGAAACAGAGATAGATAATAAATAAATTTATATAAAGGGCATAGATACAAACAACACAAACAACACAAGAAGCGAACCAATATACACACACAATAACTCCACAGACGGCCGCAACAATATCAACAACACGACTAACAACGACAGCAGCAGCGGCGGTGACAACGAAGGCAATAACAACAACTACCACGATGACAGCACCGTGTGCGAACACAAAAACACAGAGAGATACAGGAACTGTACCAAATTTTCGGGTCCTGGGACAGCAGCGTCAGCGGCGGGGGGCGGGGAGAATGGGACTGAGGTGAAGGTCATACTGCTACTAAGAACAATGACACACTCAAACTTACACACACACACACATACACACACATGCACACACACACACACACGCACAAAGACGGACGCAAACGCATGCGCACATAAGGATACACATCATTGAAGAGCAGAATGAAATAAGTGGAGCAAGAGCACACACGAAGACGAAAAGTGTTACGGAAGAGGTCACAGATGTGTGACGAAAGATTTCCGGACAATGAACATGAGCTAGAATAATAATAATAATAAACGAGAGAAGAACAAATCTATAGTGCGTGTGTTTATTTGGCAAAAAAATGACCATCCCGAAATACAACAATAATAATTTATCGAAGAATTTGTCAAATTAAACCTTTAGCATTTAAACCGGCCATATCCGGCCAAAAGTATTCTGCTTGTTTTATGTTCAAACTGGCCAAATCTGGTCTCTTACATCAACCCTACAATATCGTTTTAAAAATTAACAGCTACCTCATCAAAATCTCATAGCTACAAGATAATGTATGATTAGTTTAAAACAATGTGGATGAAAAAGCATTAATTTTGGCAGAATAATGCAAACATTAAAGGGTTAAAGTTTCGCTATTTTGCTCAGCCCAGATGCATTTCAACAGGCTCTTGTTCCATTTGCTTCTAGTAGCAAAAATATGATGTTGAGTTTTCTCTCTTGGTCTTTTGATTGGTAAACTCCAACAACAGCATCCATAGCAGTGACCCTTCGACCAGTATTCCATTAATTTATCGATATGACCATCTGTGCGTCTCTAGGCTGTCTTTGATGCAAATAGCTAAGGACATTATTTTTCTCTTTTAAAATTTCATTTTTTCCCCCACTTTCGTTCAGTATTTTATTTCTAATTTAGCGGTATAGAATGGGGATTTTGCTATTATAGACATGACGTTTTTTTAAAAATGAATTAGACACAGATTATCAATCTATTAACTCCGCCTCCATGACCACGAAAATAGCATCATCATCATTAACAACAAAAACAACAACAACATCAACGATGACGATGACCATGATAAAAAGGATAACAATTGCAGCAATGAAAACAAAAGACTACCATCAAACCACCACCACCACCGCCGCCGCCGCCGCCGCCTCTGCCACCACCTCCGCCACCACTACCTTTACCATCATCACTTTTATCACAAAACTCCACCCACCATCAATCACCAACGTAGTCGTAGTCGTTGTCATCATTATCATCGACACCACCACCACCACCACCACCACCACCGCTACCACCACCATCATCATTCTCATCATCGTCGTCGTCGTCGTCGCTTCCTCCACCTCCTCTCCCCTCTTCCTCCTCCACCTCCTCATCTTTTCTTTCTCCTTCGCTCCCCCCCCCCACCTCCTCCTCATCATCATTGTGCAAATATCTTTATCTCCGTAATAAAAATGCTAATTAATAGCTTCAGCTGAAGCTATATCTGCCAGCTAACAACAACAACAACAACAACAACAACAACAACAACAACAACAACAACAGCAGCAGCAGCATCAGTAACAACCGCAACAACAATGATCGTATTTGTGTCTAATTTAGGCTCAAGGCCACTAATATTTATTAGAAGTGTAGTTGGTTATATTGACTCCATTATTTGATTGCTATTTTATTCTATCGACTCCAGAAGGATGAAAGATAAAACTTGACTCCGGTAAGGTTTGAACGTAGAACGTTGTTGTTGTTGGCACTCCGTCGCTTACGACGTCGAGGGTTCCAGTTGATCCGATCAACGGAACAGTCTGCTCGTGAAATTAACGTGCAAATGGCTGAGCACTCTACAGACACGTGTAAAAAACAAAACAGTTACAAGATAAATTCTAACAACGAAACAATTCCTCAAAAGCGGGAGTCTTCCTAGGGCTATTCATGGAGACACCACAGAACCACATTCGCCCTGATCACTAAGGTCTCCATCGTCTTCCTTCTATCCACAGGCGCATGCATAGCGTAGGCACGTTCACGCGAACCGTTTTTGCAACATACACTCACCTTTCAACAAAATTGCTGGTAGGAAGCTCTTCCCCCACCACTATAACCTTCTTTTCAAATGAAACTTGAAAAAGTTGATGAGGGCTTGTTCAAAGACGAAAGTATCTGGCTTCAACACTTTCATTCTGGTTCACCACACAATTTCTTTCGCTACGACCACCAGACAAATAAACATTGCTTACCTTTCCCGGATATAAGAAGGCAGCAGGACGTTCTTCACGAAGCAGTCAGCCGATGGCCGCGTCCGTTCTACACGTGACAGCAGTCGTTCGACATAAACCCACAAGTCAGCAATGCTTGAGCACTGGACGAGGGCGTGGTGAGCAGTTTCGTCGCCCTACGAGCATCTTGGAAAAGTCCGACTGACGGCACTTCCATACCTGTAGAGTGTATTCCGAACCAGTAATGCTCCCTGATAGCACTGCCAGGCTAGGGATTTCTGGAAATTATCCATGGGGCCCAGCCCGGAAGTCATCCTGATTAAATCACCCAGTTGATTCTTATCGATGCACTTGTTCGACACTAACCCTCTATAGAACGACCAAGTGGAACTTCCACCGACTGCATTGCTCGACTGAGGGGACCAGTAGATTAGATCGACACCAGTACGCAACTGGTACTTAATTTATCGACTCCAAAAGGATGAAAGCGTAAGTCGACCTCGGTGGAATTTGAACTCGGAACGTAGTGGCAGACGAAATATCGCT
>NC_142936.1:16130036-16137536 GCF_046866305.1 Octopus bimaculoides | reverse complement strand
TCAGCAGTTTTTTCTGGTCTTTATGTCCATACACTGGAGACCACTCAGATTGCAATTGATGACATTAAGGCTATATTGGACAACTGATACTGCCAGGGAGTTTATAGCTACAATTCTTTTCTGAGAGTTCAGCTCAGTATTCAAGGTCATTCTGACACGTTTATAACACTCTTTCGTTGATCTGTATTGAATCTCTTTCCCTTTGTGTGTCCCAAAATACTAACAAACGCTTTCTTGGTTCAGGTCCTTGATGTATCATGATCAAGTTGGGTCGTGGTATTAGCTGTCAGTTTACCACCTTTGCACGAAGCTTTTGCACACTTGTCAAGGCCAAATTCCATACTGATTCATCACTGAATGTTTTCAGTTACTAGTAGCCCTTTCAGATCTTTGTCATCTTTTGCGTATAATTTCAGTTCATACATATGGAGCAAGTGTGAGGTGATATTGTCAAACATTTTGTAACTGCAATTTGTTCTGTTCAGCTCGTGGGATAAAGGAATGAGAGAAAGACAGAAGAGGAGAGAGGAGAGTGAGTCATCCTGGAATATTCCACGATCTATTTTGATGTTTCTCTGGCACATACGTGCCTTTCTCGTGGATGAGAAAGTGGGTCATATATCAGCATGTGTATATATCAAAAATTATTTTTCAGCCTTGGTTTATTATCTCATTCTGAAAAATAATTATATATATATATATATATATATATATATATATATATATATATATATATATATTATTAATCTAGGTGTACCTGCTGACGAAGACTTCACCTGGCAAATTATTTTATTTGCTAAAAAAAAAGTCTGAAAACTGTAGAAATGCATAGTACTACATACACATCCTTTGTTTTATATATAGATAAATAGCCTTCTTTATCAAAATTATGAATAACTGGTTTAAGTTGTTCTAGCATTATTTTGGATAATCTGAATCCTTAAATCATATTCTTAAAAATCTTCAGCTCATCATCAGAGAACAACTGCATTTGGCTGTTCTTCCTTCCGAGGAAACAATTTATACCACTTTCGAACAGTTTATTCTTCCTATTTGCCAGTGTAGGCTATCACAATTTACTCTCAGCATACCGGTTGCTTGAGACATAAGACTAAATGAAAATAAAATAAAAATCACACATTTATTGCCCTCTCGCGGGATAAACAACATCAATTGCTGCAGCTTTCATGATCATCTACAGTATATCCATCAATCGTGATTTCTTCCAGTAGCAGCAGAGTGAGAGTTCTCATGCTCACTCATGCCTTCTCAAAAGGGTCTATGCAAACTGAATAAATTACACACGAATGAGAATCAAAACTAGATCGCCGGGAGCTAACTATCTCCGCTTCAGTGCTCATCCGAATTAATGTTCAGCCGTATTCTTGCTACGCTTTAAATGGAGATCTCAAAGTCGATTATTCGTCTGTTTTATTGAATTCCTTATCAACAAAACTTTGACTCTGTTATAGCAAAATTGATTATGGAACATTTAGTTTTGCTGTTGCCAGTAAAACTCGGAACCAATTCCTGTGTGTTGAGCGAAAAGGTCCAGTTGGCTATTAATTATAACCACTCTCTCTTTTCCTTTCCCTCTCCCTCTTGCCCTCTCCCTCTTGCCCCTCTTCCTTTCTACACACACACACACACACACACACACACACACACACACACACACACACACACACACACACACATATATATATATATATATATATATATATGTATATATATATATATATATATATATATATATATATATATATATATATATATATATATATATATATATATATATATATGTATATATATATATATATATATACACATATACGCACACACACACACACACACACACATATATATATATATATATACATATCTATATATATACACATATATATATATATATATATATATATATATATATATATATATATATATATATATATACACCCCCACACACATACATGTAAACCTAAACCCACAAACATTTGTACATTTATAATCATGCATACATATATGCGTGGGGGACAGAGAGAGAAAGAGAATGAGGAGGTGGAGGAGGAAATAATTAGCCGAATAGATGGAGGGATGGATAGACAGTGAAATACCAACATATGAACATAAAGAGAGAGGAATGAGAGATAGAGAGTGACAAAGGGAAAGCAAGTGTTATACAGACAGCTAGACTAGACAAAATACTTCCCTTAATCTATTGTTCAATACAATCTGTGTAGATTTATGACTTTATTTCCAGTTATTCGAGTAAATTCGTTGGTTCTTGTGGGATTGAATTTAAAGCTTCAACGCATTTTAGTAAACTTTAATGCAAATTCTCTGTAGTTGTAAATTTTCTCAAATTCTTTATCAGCAAAACCATTGTCCCTGGGTATAATAATATTGATTAGGCAACATTACTTGTTTTGTCGTGGTGATAAGCACTAAACTGGGTCTTCTTCGCTCTATGACCAAATCTACATGACTATTAATTAATCCTACAAAATATTTGGATCTTGTTCGTTTTCTACAAGTTTTTCAACTAAGAGTTATTTCTTTAATGAAACTAATGAAACTAGAAATCTGTTTCATACAGCAACTTTCAATGTTTATCCCACTTTACTTTATCACATTAGCATTTATGACCTGTCTGGGTTACTGTTACCCTGCACTAATTATGCATTTCAGAATTCTTTATCTTCTTCTCCCCATTCCCCCGTCACTTCTCATATTTTTGCTGATTCTTAGTTTTCAAACTTGTACATATTTTTTTTTTCAAAAATGTTTCTAATTAATACTTCAGGAGAAACTTTGTTGTCATTTCAAGTTTCTTTCTTTTTATTTTTTTTTTGTCTGTGCAAGTGGTTTCAAGTTACATCGATCTTAAATCAAAGTTACTTCTCTATCTTTCTTTCTCTTCCCCATTTCCACCTTTCTTTTTCCTGAAACAAACCAATGCAAGAAATACTTTATTTTATTCTTGCTTTGTATATTGACACTTTCTTCTTAATAATTTGTATTATGTTTCTGTTATTATTTCAAAGCTGGCATCTACAATTAAAGCTGAAATAACTCTAGTTCTTACACAAAATAAGTAGCAGTTTTTATTTTTCAGTTTGCTGCACATTGCTCAATGCTAAATTTTCGAGGCTTTACACATTTTTCTATAGTCTGCCATTATCTAAACGCGTCCAGTTACTCGTTCATCCAATCGTCTGAAACGATGCACTACCCACTGCAAACCAAATAAACTTCACCAAATATTAAGGCTTAAGTTCTTGGCGAGTTAATACTTCAAGCTTATTTGAAATATCCCTTGTTATCCTATCATCTTTTTTACATTGGTAATATTCTCGATAAAAGAAATACCACAGTACAACTAGTATATTTATTCGAATACAAAGCGATCCATTTTTCTTTTTAACCTAAATAGGCTTTATGTAAAACAGTTTGTCTAAGAGCCTTTTAGATCTGATGTGGTGATTTCCTTTTGCCTTTTCAGACAAATTGACCTTTCCTCATCATATAAGACTTATATCTGATGTCTTCGTGGACAACATTTCTGACTGTTATTCTGACACATGGCGATCTTTTGTAATTGAGCTCATGGACTTTCTGGGATTGTATTCAATGGTCTGTTGAACATGCTGGATAAATTAAGGTGTTCTGATGATTTCACAACGATTAGAATGCCTTTTATGCTTTGATACTGGTGATACGTTTCCATCTTCAATCTCTAGTTCTTTACAAACTTTGTAGATGAAAGATCTAGCAACTTTTAAAAATCGAGATATTTCTAAATCGCTATGTGGTTGAGAAGCAAGCTTCTTTCCCTCATCCACTTCTATGTATACATACATGTATACATACGTACGTACATCCATCCATCCATCCATCCATCCATCCATCCATCCATCCATCCATCCATCCATCCATCCATCCATCCATCCATCCATACATACATACATACATACATACATATATACATACATACATACATATGTAAAGTCTTTATAACGAAAATAACAACACGCCTCTTCATTTCTAGAGTAAGCTGAGGGTCTGCAGTTATTATGTTCTGAAACAAAGATTATACAGAGTTAGCAAAAAATACAGCAATGACCCCAAAAAGGTATCTCCTCAAATACCTGACGCACCCTGTGTATATATATAGTATATATTTATACATACATACATCCATACATATTATATATATACATATATATATATATATATATGTATAAATATTTACACACGCAAATATATATGTACATATCTATCTATCTATCTATCTATCTATCTATCTATCTATCTATCTATCTATCTCTCTCTCTCTCTCTCTCTCTCTCTCTCTCTCTCTCTCTCTATATATATATATATATATATATATATATATATATATATATATATATATATATATATATATATATACATATACATACATGCATATATACATACATATATACATATATTCTTTTATTCTTTTTATTCTTTTACTTGTTTCAATCATTTGACTGCTGACATGCTGGAGCACCGCATTTAGTCGAACAAATTTACTCCAGGACTTATTCTTTGTAAGCCTAGTACTTATTTTATTGGCCCCTTTTGCCGAACTGCTAAGTTACGGTGATATAAACACATCAACATCGGTTGTCAAGCGATGGTTGGGGGACAAACACAGACACACAAACACAAACACAGACACACACACACATACACACACATATATATGACGGGCTTCCTTCTGTTTTCGCCTACCAAATGCACTCAAAAGGCTTTGGTAGGCCGAAGGCTATAGTAGAATACTGTTGCCCAAGGAGCTACGCAGTGGGACTGAACCCGGAACCATGTGGTTGGTGAGCAATCTTCTTTCCACACATCCACTACTATGTACACACACATATATACATACGTACGTAATACATAGATACATAAATACATACATACATACATACATACAGACAGACAGACAGACAAACAAATAGATAGACATACAGACATACACAGGGTCTTTGGGATAAATTTGATAGTTTGTATACGAGGGAAAGAAAACATTATTCATCGAAAAACAAAAAGCATCTTTAAAATATCAAAAATAACGAGATTATCACTGGGAGATAACAGGGTACTCGAAGTAGGCGTCCACAGTTCCCACCATGGCCTGAGGACAGGTCCGGAACCTGGCGCAAGCATTCCTCACTGAAGGAAGATCTTCAAAAACCTTTTTGATCTTGGCCACTAGTCGGCCTTGGTTTTGCAGGCAAAACAGTTGTCTTTCTCGACTGCGTCTCAAGCACAGTATGTACTCCATGGAGTTACAATCGGGAAAATTAGGAGGCGAGAATTTGAGGTTAGTAAAGTCGTAGAAATTCTCCGACAACAATTTCTGACTCTTTCCGGAGGTATGACAAGGAGCTGAATCCTGCTCCCACACATACAGCCTTCCAGCAGCGACCCTCCCCAGCAAGGGTCCGACCACACTCTCCAGCAGGTTCACATAGCAGTCTGAGTAGACCCTAATTGAACCCTGTTCAAACTCGTGGGACTGCATGATGTCACCTTCACTGGAGACATACCTACAAACCATCACATTTTATGAAAACGTGGTTTTCATGGAGTCCATGTAACATCCTACAGCGTTGTACAGTGTTCACGAAACGTTGAGCAGTAATCATGATTTCAGCATTTTGATAGTCGGCTTGAATCATCA
Source organism: Octopus bimaculoides (assembly GCF_046866305.1). NCBI lineage: Eukaryota > Metazoa > Mollusca > Cephalopoda > Octopoda > Octopodidae > Octopus > Octopus bimaculoides. The sequence continues at coordinate 16,131,826 of NC_142936.1, read as the reverse complement.
TGATATAGGTAACTCTTGTTAAATATTCAGAGGGCTTCCAATCATTCATGTCAGCAAATTTTATTCTTAACTATAATTTTAATCTGTATATTCTCCAATACCGCTGGCCGTTAACCGATAAATCACGCTGTTTCTGAAGAAAAAAGGTTACAAAATGTCGTCAAGTTTAGCTCGAACACTCTGTACATGCATACATACATACACGCATACATACAAACATACATAATACATACATACATACATAAATCAAAACATAAAATTTGCACGAATGCATACACACATACATAGAAAAATACTCGATTGATGGCGTTGAAATTCCAATGAAGAAGTCAAGGGTCTAGGTTAGTAACCGGCTCGTTCTCTATTGGCAAGAAATCTTGAAATAAAACTGAATAATGACATACAGACATACACACATCCCACTTCGCTCAGTGAGTGAAAGACTTGTTTACAAAAGGAAAACCGAATAACACACACACACACACACACACACACACACACACACACACACACACACACACACACACACACACACACACACACACACACACACACAAACACACACACACACACACACGACAAAGTGTATAAGGTGAGACAATCAGAATAACAAGAATCCAAGATATATATTTTAGAAGCAATACCTGAGTAGGTAAGTAATTTTATGAAAAATAAATATGATATCATGCTATTTTTCATAAAATTAACTTACCTGCTTAGGCATTGCTTCTAAAACATATAATTTGAATTTTTGTTTTTCGATACACTTTGTCATGTGCGTAGGATATCAAATTCTCTTAAAGGGGTGTTACGATCCAAGTTCACAGGTTATATCCAGTGCTTCAGTGAAAAACCAAGGATGCTTGTTTCACATAGATGGATAGATATTCTTGTATGAGGAAAAGGATATGGAGAAATTTATATATAAACATCCATTTATTTGAACAAATTCCATTCAATATAACATCGTCCCCTGGCGAAATACCCAATTTACGATCTTTGATATGAAAACTTAAATTAACTTAATTTAATTTTATTCCTCAAATTGAATTAATTGGGTATGGAAACAGCTGTAAGTATAAAGAATTTGATGTTATACTGAATGTCTTACCGTATTACAGTTCTGCCTTTTACGTTTTCTCATTTAATTCTTTCTCCATATAAACATGCTCACGAATCGAATTTTCTTCTTCATGATAACTGATTCCAATATCATTGGAACAATCCGCTTCCTTTATTTTTTTCCAATTTTTTTTTTACCTGAGCAGTTCACTGTTATGTTACTCTACAAATCTCACATGTTGTTTTGCATAAATCGTATAACTTCGATCATCTTGTGTTGTTTCGGCAGCAATTTATTCAAGAGTCACTCTCGATCAGCATAGATAGCAATACTCTTTTAATATTAATGTATTATCCTCATTAATTCAGATTGCGTTATACTGACCTTGAAATCTTTCTTAATCCAGCAAGTTGTTAAGATTCTCCTTAGATTAATCTAGTATGATTAAGCGACACTTCAATCGCATCCAGCCTTTTATACTGTTTGCTTGTTTGATCTTCAAATTGCCACGCGATTGAATTATTTTACTTTTTTTAAACATGCAACACACATATTTAATTGAAATGGTTGACATCAATCACAAACAATGTTTTCGTCGTCGTCGTTGTTGTCATCATTGTTGTTGTCTTAGATGTTATTGTTGTTGTGATAAAACCTAAAAGCTTTCTGAACGAGAAGGCATTCAGGCCGTAACTATCTCATCGACTTTCGAGAATAATATATCGAG
>NC_142936.1:16120036-16122536 GCF_046866305.1 Octopus bimaculoides | reverse complement strand
TGAACGACAATATGAGCCTTCGAAGACAGTTGCTCCCATAAATACCAATATAAAATTTTGGATTTATGGAGGGTCAAAGTTGGGAACAAAGCAGGACAGTCGAGACATACAAGGAACGAAAACGAACATGGTGGGTCGTTAGACCAGAACGCTCATATTGTCGTTCAATGCTCGAAATGAGGAGCAGATAGACAGCCGACAACTGATGAAGGGTCGTTCTTTGTGTTGCTTGTCCTGCTTTCCATTTTTCTCTCTCGTTGTTTGCGTATTTAACTCATTTGTTTTCGTATTTCATGTTGTTTGCTGTTGGTGACGTCTTGTACCCATATATGCGTGTGTATATATATATATATATATATATATATATATATATATGTGTGTGTGTGTGTGTGTGTGTGTGTGTGTGTGTGTGTGTGTGTGTGTGTGTGTGTGTGTGTGTTTGTATGTATGTATGTATGTATGTATGTATGTATGTATACAACTCCCGTGCACATATACAATGCGTCATAAACTTTATATCGTATTATCCAAAGGTCTTTTCTGTTTTTTGAAGATAGTAGGTTGTGATTCGAGGGAGATTTTACTACTTTTTCTAACAGGGTGAACGACCACATAGAGATAGGAACCACTAAAGATTAGCTCTATGTGATCGTTGACTTACTAGATTAGAGCTTTGTACTTTTTTGAAATTAATTCATGTATCTCCTCAAAAACCCCGAGAACTTCTTAAATAAGAAAGAATACATTAGATAATGTAGCCCTACATACACTTATAAGACAAAATGATCTGGCTGTATTTACAAATCTTTCATCAAAACCTCTGACTATCTCCCCTATTACTATTCCAAGTTTTCATCGTAACTTTTCTTCTATCTTGGATTCAGGCTGGTATTAATGCACTCATCCTTTATCAGTGATACTTCATTCAGTCGCTTTACTCTTCCTGTACGCTTTCCTGTTTGTACCTCTGCTATTTCTCAGAGGAACTACTTTTTTCTAATTTTAAGTCAAGACAGCTTTTTGAAATTTAGATGTCTTTTCGTATTGACTAGGAAAGCGTTGCAAAAATCCACTTGCAGATGCTAAATTTCAATATGAGGAGAATCCCAAGTTGGTTCTCAAAATTTGGTCTCTCAGGACTTTTGGAAAATCCATAATAGTATATTGAATAATGGTAAATTCAGTATCTCTCTTCTCTGCAACAGTTCTGAGGTATCGACTCTTTTTTTTATGATAAAGCAAAATTTCGTGTTCACTTGTTTTCCAATAATTTTACACACGGTTCCTTTAACCTTGTTTTTCCAGTCATTTCTTCTTAGTGTAACGTTCTTTTATCTGACTTGCGTATAACTTTTAGATACGTGGTAAGTTTCCTCGAAGCTTACTCAGCTGCTGGTGTTGAGTACATTCCTGATATCGATTTGTAAACGTGCTCTGCAAGTAACTACAATACTACAATGTAAGTACCAACACTCTAAAGTAACTGCCTATTGTTAACAACAATCCGAATAATAACTACATAATATATGATAGTGGAGGCGCAATGGCCCAGTGGTTAGGGCAGCGGACTCGCGGTCATAGGATCGCGGTTTCGATTCCCAGACCGGGCGTTGTGAGTGTTTATTGAGCAAAAACACCTAAAAAAAGCTCCACGAGGCTCCAGCAGGGGATGGTGGCGAACCCTGCTGTACTCTTCCACCACAACTTTCTCTCACTCTTTCTTCCTGTTTCTGTTGTGCCTGTAATTCAAAGGGTCAGCCTTGTCACACTGTATCACGCTGAATATCCCCGAGAACTACGTTAAGGGTACACGTGTCTGTGGAGTGCTCAGCCACTTGCACGTTAATTTCACGAGCAGGCTGTTCCGTTGATCGGATCAACTGGAACCCACGACGTCGTAAGCGACGGAGTACCAACAACAAATATATGATATAACAATTTGAAAAACTTACTTTAAAATGTTGATCGAACACACTTCCAGACCAGTTACTTATCCCGACGCATAAACAAATGCTTAGTTGAGTCTTTCTTCCCAGCTAGCTAGAACTCGGTCTATGTAATTCCTGTTTTCAAAAACTTTCGTGAACATTCTGATCCCCAAAACTCCCATCCAATCAATCTTTTACCGTATAGTTAGCAAGTTCTTTGATCATCGTCTTCTTGTCTTGCATTTTGAATTACTTGGTCTGTTTATTTGACAAGAAGTACGATTTCCTACTTTGTGCTTTACTGATCTTAAATAATTGCGTGTGTGGTGCAGCAAGTTGTTCTTGTCATATCAAAAACATCTGACAGCGTTTGAGATGTTGGTCTCCCCGACAAATTTAAGTCATATGGAGCTTTCCTGAATGAACTGTAGCAATGAGGTTATTTTAAATTACCTTTCTTCTACTTACACCATCACATCAAGTCTTCCTCAAAGTTCTATTTTTGACCCGATCTTCTAAAATTTTATCAATGATCTTGCGGCTAATATATCGAAACCTCCCCTCTTTTTCTG
>NC_142936.1:16092536-16110036 GCF_046866305.1 Octopus bimaculoides | reverse complement strand
AGACGTCGACGCCAATAACCACCACCGACACCATCACCACCATTGTCAATAACAACAATAACAACAGCAACAACAACAATACACAGGTGCGATTTTTTCTTTGTGGCTTCTATTGGCAGGATAGTAGTGTCTAGTCATGTATTGGACTAACATCCAGCATACCACTTCCATGCAGATCCACTCAGATCATCTGCTTTTCTTCATATCTTACTGCATTATTTATCAATCTCATTTTGTATCAACCCTGAAATTCTGCACCAAAATCCTTTCCATTCCTTCCGCTTCCGAAGTGTTACCATTTGGGACACCATCACTGCTCACGTTCTTCCCATCAACATCAAATCTCCAGAAATTCGAGCCGAACATTAATTGAATCAATGTCACCAGGAAAGGGAATCATGCAAAGGTCATGGTCGATAGATCTTATTTCTCATTCTCTTTTTGTATATCTCAGTCTTTGTATCTCTCTATATCTATTTATCTATCTATCTATCTATCTATCTATCTATCTATCTATCTATCTATCTATCTATCTATCTTTATGTCTGTCTGTCTGTCTGTCTGTCTGCCTGTATGTATGTATGTATGTATGTATGTATGTATGTATGTATGTATGTATGTATGTATGTGTGTATGTCTGTTTGATTATTGTGTATCAAATTCCAAGCCACAGATGACTGAACTAACAAAATAAAAGAAAATTAATCAAGCATTGATGGTTCAAATACTTTCATGCACGCTTGAACGTCTTCAAAGATTGGTACCTATTTTTTGTACCTATTTTGTGGTAATTATTAAGCTGTAAATAATTTGCGGTATAATCCATCGATGTAGGACTATGAACTCGACGAGTGTTTCATTAGCTTAGAAGCTTGCAGTGTCGAGTTCAAACTTTCCTGATGGCTGAGGTTTGAGAATGATAGTCTTCTGTCAAGCCGATGTAACAGGAACATGAAATATTTAGCAGAATCCTTGCAATGAATGGGATTACAGAAGTCGTTTTTAATGTGTCACATCTATTTTAAAGGTTTGTGGACTAAGTGCTTTAGGCATATAAGGCTCTTGGGAAAAGCCTAAGACATTACACTTCATTATCATAGGATTACGTAAACTTGCTGGTTGAAGGAAGACCGCCATAGAACTGGTGCTTATACCACGATTCAAAAAACGATTACACTGAAATAGTTTCAAGAGAATGTCCCGTACTATTGAACTAACCACTGTTATAGAAAGAAACACTTCAATTCAAATGCCTATGTATTATGAACGTGAGCGTTAACTTTTCAAATACATAGCAATTACAATTAAAAGACAACAAAATTATAACGGCAAAATAATTAAGTAAGTAGAATCTACATCTACCGAAATATATTTCTATATATCTCAAATAATATTAATCCAAACTCGTTTAGGTCGAAGACAATCTTTTGTTATTATAATAATATACAACAACAATGTCTAGGTATATAAATTAAGTATCAGGATCTTGCTTAATCTAGAAACTGTAATAAAACGTGTAAAAAAATATATAAATGATAATTATATTGGTAATATATATGAGCTCTTCTATTTATTTAGTTATTGATATAAATGTATATTGTTGTGTCTAGGGAGAGTCATTACGGCAATACTAAAAGGAAGCTACACACACACACACACACGCACATACGTATATACATACATACATACATATATATATATATATATATATATATATATATATGTATATGTATACATACATCGAAATGTAAATTTATTCACATACAGTGTTATCTCGTTTTATTGGTAATAACGAGGCAAGTTTTCTCGAATATTCAGCATTTATATGTTCATATAAGTAAGAACAATTTCCTATTTCAACTACTTCCCTAAGCTATTTGTATTATATCTTATCTGCATAACTTTTTCTTTTTATCTCAATTATCTGCATCGCTATAATTTTCGGTTACTGCTGCAATTCAAGCTAAACAGTAAACGTTCATAATATGCAACTCTACTTTTCCGTATTTTACGCAGCAAATATATTGATTTCCATTTGGTGGGACTTTGCATACCAAGTTCATATTATAATCGACCGTGTGCTACCTCCAAATGATTATTTGTTAAGTCTACTTCGTCTAAAGTTCCAGGAAAAAAAGGTTTCAAATATTGGAAAGAAATAGAGGGTCTAGTCTTCCATTTCCTTGCCTGTTTTGACAACCAGTCTACGTATTACTAAACATTTGACTAAACCTTGAAATTCTTGTTACAACCTTATGTCTAGAACGCCTGTGTTGCCGTCGATATTGCTATAATTATTTAAATTTTTAGTGAGTTGTATGAATCTCTGTTAGACATAATTTGATTACATATTTTTGCATATATTGAGGAAAATATAACATTCTTTATTTGAACTACATGGAATGATTCCTAATAACGCTGCATAGAGCTTGCTAAAATATCATGGTCTATCGGAGTGAGCTTCAAGTTGGAGTGGTTTTCTTTCAATGCACCATATATGTGTGAAAATTCGAAAATTCCCATAAAGTAACTTAAATCTTAGAAAAGACTGGAAGCCATGAACAAAGATGTCCTTTATTACTGGGGCCAGTTTTTAAGATCTTCCCAAGATCTGATCAGGGTTTAGTCCACGATCACACAATAGCAATTATTCAATATTTGGTTGCAGAACATATATTTTGGTAGACCTAATCGTTGTAAACTGATGGGATCAGTGGACGTGGGATCTGTTCATTAAATCACGCTTTCTATTTTTTTTTTATTGTCGTTAAAACTTACATACCAGTAATAGCCATAGAATGCTTCACAACTGCAGTCGGGAACTCATATGCATAAATGAGGGGTATTTAGTTAAAATATATAAAAAGGTGACCGAAGAACTCAGTACTTCTAACCGGGCATATGCTACAAGAACTCCTTAATTGTCACCTATTAGAAGGACCAGTAACTTCATATGTAACTAAAGTTTTATATTTGAGTAATGTTGCTCTTGTATTTGAAAAAATATGGAATAAAACCATTTTTGTTTTAACATAAAAGTGTTCTTGGCACTAAAATGTCCGCCGTCAAATCGGTTTGTACTGAAAAGGGCAGTGACAAAACAGTGTTGTCAAAACTTACACGACCCACCAGAATCTACAGAAGTGTGTTTCTTATGATCTAACAAGGGATCTTTTACATGGTCACTCGACTTACTACAGATAACGACCAAGTCTTTCTGGAATTATAGCGAACTGTCATAAACAATAGATAATTTAGTCCTACATACACAACTGGAACTCATATGATAATAGTTCTGCTGGATATCAGAATTGATATGGAGTTAAACGTCGACAATAGGCACAAAGAATTATTCTGGTTAGTTGAGAAAGTGCACTATTTTCAGAGTTCTATGTCAGAGTTTACAATATTGCATAGAGGTGGGCAAAGACGTAGTATAACTAGGAAAAATGATTCGTAGGTTCAGTATACTCATTCGGCCATCTACGGGCGTGCCATAGAATCGATCGGTTAGAGCTGATCTTGTGACGTACAATGAGAAAACATTAGCTTCACCAGTAAATACAACTAACTCCAACATCAACATCGCCAGCGTTTGGCACTGCAGATACAAACTGAGATGTAATTCTATATCACGTTTGTTTTCGTTTATTCTGGATATATTTGACTTTCTTTTAATGTCTAAGTATATTTGTTTTAGTTTTGTCCATTATAGATCTTTTGTTTGAGAATAGTGAGGATTGAAGAAAATAAATATAAAAAGGTCAGAATAAAAGATTATACGAATAAACTATGTGATTAAAAAACAAATAAGAGATGGATAAAACTTTCAGAATATATGATAGAGAAATTAACTCTAATATTACAGATAAGTTGCGTATACAATGTCCATATACATACATACATACATACATACATACATACATACATACATGCATACATACATACATACATGCATACATACATAAATACATACATATATACATACATACATACATACATACGTACATACGTACATACATACATGCATGCATACATTCATGCATACATACATACATGCGTACATACATACATAATACATACATACATACATACACACACACACGCAAACATATATGTATGTATGCATAGACACATTAATTATGTATATATGGGTGTGTGTGTGTGTTTGCGTGTGAATAAAAGTCTTATACGAAATCCATCTCCTACTGTTAATTAATACTACTATTTATATATATATATATATATATATATATATATATATATATATATATAACATAAATAATATATAGATATATGCATATATGTACATACCTACATCTATATGTATACATACATGCATATATGGGTACAGGACATCACAAAAAACGTTAAACAATGAGAAACGAAAACATAAAGATGAAGACAGAAAACGAACTTTTTTTCGACCAACGAAAAAAACAAACAGAGAAACGAGACGTGCAACATAAAGAATACTTTCCTTCTTCAGTTGTCCCTGTTCCATCTACTTCGCGTTTCGAAGGCAAGGACAATACGCGACTTCTTTGGAACAGTCCTTCCCGCAAAGCAAATTAATTAAATTTGGAATTTTTTGCGGCAGGTGAAAGTGTAAACAAGAACAGGACAGTGTGAACAAGACGGTAAAAACAAGACAGTAAAAACAAGACAGCAAAAACAAACGGTGGGGGCTGTTGAACCAAGACAAAGGTACATATCTTCTATATTATTTCTTAAAATTACATGTTTATTTTGGAATTCTAGTAACGCATGGGAAATGATTTGCATTAACTTTTTTATATTGTCTCCGACTGTAGCGAAGTGTTCATGACCGGAATAAAGTCTATACGGATGCGCCAACACAAGTAACCTCTCATTTGAATTTCTGCTTGATAAATATTCGATGTTCGAATATCTTTTACAATTTCATTTGGTTTTTGTGTGTGATATAAGCCATTCAACAAGTTTACTTCTACAAAATTTTATGCTTACATGGCGTTGCTATAGTTTTAATAAGTACGCTATTGTCACTACGCAATTTATCAGTACGCTATGTATCCCAGTGATGTTAAGTTTCTTGTGTTGTCTTGACTATATACTGCAGTTCCCTTAATTTATGCATCTAGATTAATGTATATATTTATATATGTATACATTAATCTGTTCCAGCATTGTCTGATTTTCACCTTTTATTATTTACAATTTTTACAATTTTACAATAGTATGATAATAGAATATTATATATTCAGTATGATAAAACCAGTACTTTCATGTGTTTTGCAATCATCAGGTTTATGTAGTCGTAGTGTCACTACTACTACTACTACTACTACTACTACTACTACTACTACTACTACTACTACCACCACCACTACTACTACTACTACTACTACTACTACTACTACTACTACTACTACTACTACTACTACTACTACTACACTAACCTGATGATTGCGTAACGTATGAAAGTATTAGTTCTATCATAATAAATATATAATATTCTGCTATTATATTATTGTAAAATTGTAAAAAATGTAAATAATATAATGTGAAGATCAGACAATTTGGGAATTTTACAGATTAATATATTCTTCAGTAGGCAATCATATAAATTCGGATACACACACACACACACACACACACACACACACACACACACACACACACACACACACACACACACACACACACACACACACACACACACACACACACACACATCTATACACAGATACATATACTAATCAATATAGTGTACTAAAATGAAAATCAACTAATTTCAAGCGAAAAATACTGGCTGAAAAACGGGAGGATTTTACTGCTAAATATGTTATATGAAATTATATTGAAATAATTTAGTATATTCAACATTTGTTCGATTATTGGTGCTGTCGATATGCAGTTGATGTAGACACACATACACACCACTCACACACGCATTCGTACAGAGACACACACTAGCACGCATAGAACAGACTTAGCCGAAAGTGGTGATATTACTTTTCATCGTAATGGTGTGTCTGTTTGCTTTACTAATTGTGTTTTTTCTTGTATTAGTTGTTGTATTTGCAATTGTTCAACCCTCAGTGAGCTGTTGTTGAAGAAAGCTAAGTATAAAGGCGTCTCTTTTCTTTCTGAATATAAGTCCATAATGACGTTGCCCAATGTGTCCTTCCTTAACATTATTATGAGCAGTATAAGGGCTATTTGGCTGCCTTTTCTAATAACAAATATCGAGTGACTGTATAGAAGCTCCTTCATGTACTGTTGTCGTCAGTGTTGTCGTTTAGCTGCAGATCTGTTTTGATAGAGAAGATTTATGATCAGCCGAGTGGTTCCACTCGTGACCATCGCGTCATTTCTTTTGAATATCACAAACTATCGGGCAATGTGACCTCTAATATACAAAAAAAAAAAAAAAAAACGGGAGAGTTACGGCTGGCACATAGTTTATGATAGAATTGATCCAACAGGGACAACCCGAAGTTAACTCTGGTTTTCCACTTTCTTTTTCGATAAATTTTTCTACTTTCTGCATTTGTTCTCTTTTGTTCTCTTCTCTTTATTCTTTTATCCTTTCTATTTCTCTTTGCGACGAATTTTCGCTTGCACACAACTCTCTTTCTCTTCATCTTCTTCCCAGAACTTCTTGCGAAGCACATAATTATTTTAACACACTGTCTTAAACTCGTTCCTTTTTATATTCATTTAGTTTTTGCCAGAAAGACCGTGATTTTTTTTTTCTGTGAGGAATATCACTAGTTATGGCAGCTGCTGTCTCACTTGAACTTTTCCGATCCTTTTGCGTTATTTTATAACCTCATAAAAGTCATTAATATTTTTTTCCTTTTGTGGCTCATTTTTTTCCATTATGTTGTTTCATTAATCATTCCTTTATAAAATTTTGCACATATATACATCTTATACATACAGCCACATAAGTTCGGATTCACCCACAAATATAACTACACACTCGCTCTTTCTCCATTTCTTTCTCTTTCACACATACAAACCCGCATGCATATATACATACCTGAATACACTTATAATCATATATTTGTGAAATCACATCACAAATTCATACGCATGTAAAATGATTTGAATTTACATACATTTGAACCTGCGAGGTATTTGTTCGTTTCGATGAATATATAGTACACCTATTTGGCGGATGTCATACAAACTGTTTACACTTACTTTCTGTTTTAACGATATAACAATCCTCTGGTACTGAAAAGGGAACTTAAATTTAGAAAGATTAAAAATGTTAACTCGTGCTAGTCTTTAGTTTTTTTATTCAGCCTTATTGTTTCATTAAACAATTTATTTGAAAAACTTCATATATACAATACATCCAGTAACTTCACAAATGCAGTACATGTTACCTATCATTTTGTGCAGTGTAAGAACCTCACTCCGATTCATTCTTATTATAATTCATTCACTTTCACTCACACCTCTATCGTTTGTTACGCCAGACAACGTAATTATTACTTTATCCTCCAACGCACTTACATTTTAATTCACCTACTAACACTCACACACACACTCTCCAATTCTCTCTCATTCCGTCTTTCTCTGCCTCTGTCTGTCTGTATATATATATATATATATATATATATATATATATATATATATATCTTTTTTCTCTCTGCTTGTCGTTTGTCATTCTAAGCTATTTAGAATTTTAATTTTTAATGATAATTTACTGGTACTGGAAAGAAAAAAAAACAGATTAGAAAAAGTATAAAATATTTAATTATAACCTCTCTGTTATCAGAAGTAATATTAACTTTGTATTTGCTTATTTCTTTACCAGTAGTTTATATTATGGAAGAACGTAATTGTAGTCAAGGATTATATTTCAGTTTCTGTCCCTACCTCAAGCTGTTTTACAGCACTCACTCCTCATTCAACCCATCTTTTCTCTCTTTCTTCCTCTCTACCTCTCTTTCCTTCTCTCTCCACACATTTTCCCTTCAGCCATGTTTAATTTTCTCCCCTCATAACAGATAAAGCAACCAAGCGACCAAACACAGAGAAAATAATTACATTTTTATTTCATTGTTATTCTATTTGTATTTTCGACAACTTAATTGCTTTCAATTTGTTTAAACATTGACAAAATAAAAAATAAAAAATCTGCAAAAATTCGATAACCAGCATCTGTATTTCCGCCCTGTCTCTGACATCTTCTAATGACATGTAATAAATTTCGAGTGTAATTTATTGACTTACAGGTGTTGGTATACCGATCGTCTCCCACTTGCCAGTTGCTTGCTATGATTTTATTTCACAATGTCAATGCCTCATTGCCATCGCGTGGAGTTGCTGTATACATGTAAGAAGCCAAATATGCGCATTTGTATGTGCTTATCTGTTTTTGTGCATGAGTGAGCATGTGTAATTGTATGTTTGTGAGTGTGCATATGATTGCGCGTGCGTGCGAGTCATCTACTGATGCGTTATTTCTTTACTACCCACAAGGGGCTACACACAGAGGGGACAAACAAGGATAGACAAACGGATTAAGTCGATTATATCAACCCCAGTGCGTAACTGGTACTTATTTAATCGATCCCGAAAGGATGAAAGGCAAAGTCGACCTTGGCGGAATTTGAACTCAGAACGTAGCGGCAGACGAAATACCGCTAAGCATTTCGCCCGGCGTGCTGACGATTCTGCCAGCTCGCCGCCTTAAATCTACAGATGTGTGTCTTTGCGTGTTAGAGTATATGCAAATAATGCCTTTCTGCGCGCCTCTCAGTCTCTTTGTGCAAATTTGTCCATCATGCTCCTATCTTTCATTTTGCATCTTATTTGTATGTGTATCTGTATTTGCCCTTTCCCTTTTGTCTGTTAGTGTTCACCCCTGCTATCTGGTTCATCGCTGTGTATTTATTTTGTTGTGTGTACGTTGTACCTGTGCAATAGTTTTTGAGCATAATTGTTGTTTAGAGTTTGTTTGCTGTCATTTAGATTCAACTGTCAAGTGTTAACAATTGCTGTTTGTTTTATTTGGAGAATTTCCGTTCGTGTTCGGTTAGATTTTTTCGTTCGACTTCTGCATTGAGTTTCGTTGAGATTTTCAATAAAATTTACATGCATTTGTGTCTGTGATGTGTTTGACGTATTTTTTGTTACACGTAAGCGTACACAGATAAATATGTATGCATGCAAGCATGTATGTGTGTACAGAGAGAAAAGAGTGGCGGAGAAGGAAAGAGCGATAGAAAGTGTACACGCGCACGTGAGAGAGATAAACAGACAGTCAGACAGGCAGAGCGTGTGTGTTTGCGTTAACGAAGTACTTGTCGTTTAAGAAACTCCTCAGCGTTTTGCAATCGTGTGTGAGAATTTGTCACCACCACCACCACCACCACCACCACCACCACCACCACCACCACCACTACCACCACCACAACCACCACCACCACCACCACCACTACCACCACCACCAACACCACCACCACCACCACCACCACCACCACCACCACCACCACTACCACCACCAACGCTCTGCAGTGTTGGGATAATGACATAATACTTAATTCTGAAATGTCACGCGAGAATGTAATTTTCAGTTCTTGTTACTTTTTCCATTTGTTTTTTTCTCTTGTGAAGTTCACATATTTACTAACAACAACAACAACAGCAGCATTGATTAGAAATAGACAACGTGAGGGTCACTACGTGGTTACTCGACCATCTGAAAATAGCTGTTACATTTTCATCATATTGTACATTGCCATTTTAATAAAAAAAACAAGTATAATGTATTATCTTTGATCATATATCTATTAAATCAAATCCTGCCTAGGCTAATCAACAGCATAATCATCGTTGTCGACACGAACAAACGGTTGACAAAATTTTGAAATTCATACAGTGAAAAATGTTTTTTCTTTTTACTTTATGACATCCGGAAAATAAATGAGAGCCTTACGAGATTCAAGCTGTCACTTAACAAAGATTAGAATGTGACAGATATTCCGATGAAACACACTCTCAAGAGGTTCTTGACGACAGATAGTTAGCGCTAGCTTCGTTGTTGACTGGAGATAAATCTCCCAAGAATCTAATTACACCAGTTTAGTTTCACAAGAAGGATTTTCACACACACACACACACACACACACACACACTTACATACACATATGTATCAATATGTATATGTATACGTATGTGTGTGTATGTGTATACATGTATACATATATACGTATGTATATATTTGTGTATATATATATAGGGAGAATTCACAAAAGAAAACAATAGAAGAAGACAGGTGGTGTTGAAAACAAATAGATGTATTAGTATAAGGCTCTGGAATTGAGAAAGTCTTTAACGTTTTTTACTATTCATTTACTGATTGTATTTGTAATATACGATTAGTTGGTTGATTTCTTGTTCTCAAAACTCTTGCTTATCCAGATTGTATGTATATATGTCTCACTATTTTTTAATTAAATAAATCTTCCACTGAGGAGGGAGCCGCTTTCTAACAAAGATACAAAGCTCCATCTTTGGGATATAGTTAACACAGACAAATTCACGTTTGCAACTTGAGAAAAGTCTTGCAGACTTTTACTGTTCCACTCACAGATTGCTAGGTCGATTTCTCTTTCTGAAAATCCTAGTTTATCCAAATTCTCCTTTAAGTATTTACTAACAAACCTAGTGCTCCAATTATTATTGGTATAAATATGAATTCATAGTCTGGATATAGAAGCTACCGGTTTCGAGGCAGTTGTCCATAGATATCCTCTTTTTCTTTGATTTTCAAAGACACATATTTGCAGGACAGCTGATCTCTGCGATGGTACATAGCTTTGCCGTGTGTCCCAAACAACAATATCCAGCCTGTTATGTTTATATTTGACAGAAGTTTTGATGGGAATATTCCACCAGTATTCCTTGAGTTGGTGTTTATGAATGTATTCCATAACAAAGAGATTCTCTAAGTTCATTTCAGGACAGTCTTTTTTGCATTGTAAATTATTTTAGCAACAACATCGTGCCGCATAGGGAGGTAGTTGTATGTATGTATTTATGTATGTATGTATGTCATTGTTCAGTTTTATTTCAAGATTTCTTGCCAATAGAGAAAGAGCCGGTAACTAATCTAGAACCAAGGCTCCTTCATTGGAATTTCAACATCAACAACAGGGTATTTTTGTATGTAAGTACGAATGTATGTATGTACGAATGTATGTAAATCTCGATAGAGTAACTGCTGATTTCTCAATAGTTCAGCATAGGTGTTCTCTTTTTCACTGATCTTCAGCTTTATGTTAACATCCGCTGGGTAGCTAATTTCCACAACTCTATCCCAAATCATTATATCAGGTCTGTTGTACTTACATTTTATTGAGGTCTTCACTGATACATTCCACCAGTATTCCTTTTTATTATGAGTGGCTATGGATTCTACCATATTGTGGTCTTTTTTATTTCTTTGTCGTCGGGATTATCCTTCCGACGGATTTCATTAAAGAGTGTCCTAGCTACAATGTCATGTCTGATCGGTAGATAATACCGTGATGGAATTTTCGGACAACTACTTATGTATGTATGTATGTATGTATGTATGTATGTATGTATATATGAGTACAGTCGCACACACACATACATATATATATACGTGAGCGTATCTCTGTTCATGTGAGTATAACGATTTCCAGATGGCATTTTATCTGTGTTTGCTCGCTTTATGAAGTAACAGTCAAATTATGGGGTTAATATGAGCTGCCGTACTCTTATTTCTAAAACAAATGTCCCTGTGCCTATGATATAAACCGTTTAGAGTTAAAGTTTAAAAGCGGCAAATTGTTGAATAGTTTAAGGTGGTAAACTGGCCGAGACGTTAGAACCTTGGATGTTATCCGTTGCGGCTATGTATGTCCTAATTTCAAATTTCATCAAACTCAGTTATGTGTGTCATCCCTTTTGGGGTCGATAAATAAAGTTCTATTCCAGGAAAATAAATAGGTAGAATTGTTAGAATCTCAGATGAGATGCAATGCGTTATCTATTCCAATTCTTTGCATTCTGGGCTCAGATTACGCCAATAGCCAATGGCCTTTGTTGATCGTTCAAAGACTAAAGCACCTCGTCCAATCCATCAGCTGGCAACTAAATGTTTAGGATCTGTTCAGCAGTAGATTGAAAATAACCGAATGAAATCAATGTTCTTAGAAACGTTTGGGTATTAACATTATCTTAGCAGTTATTGGAGTTGAAATGGTGTCAGATTACTGCTGAAGATTCGGTGATTCGTATCTCGTGTCAAAATTTTGTGCTGCGTTTACAGTCAAGGCAAATTATCAGTAAACTCAATTGCAGAATAGGTTCCGCTTGTACGCGCAATTTACTGCTGGAAGAAGCAAGAACCTTGTATAATGAACAAGTTACTGTCATTGTTATTGTTTAGCACTGAGTCAATCCTGGTCTTAGAGGCCTTTCATCAAAAGCATTCCAGTAATGACCATTCCGTATTTTCAAACATAGTTTACCTCAGACAAAACTATCTAAGATGTCTTTCGTCTTTTAAAAAGTAGTATCTTGTAATCCGAGAGAGATTTAGCTGTTATTTCTAAAACATTCAGCAACTCAGTCATAGTTCTTTCATTGGACTGTGTGTAATATAAATTTATAAGTTCCGTTATGTGTCAACGGAAAGCAGCAAAAACGTTCACGTGATTTACAACACATCTCAGCACCTCTAGGTTCATAGTATCTTATCGTGCGGTATCATACATCAATCGGTCAACGCTCGTCATATTTATCTCTGGGTTGCAAAAATTATCTTTGGACGATTTCTGTAACAAGCTAGTTTTCATGAGAAGAGTTTGCTATCTCTGAGCTCAACTCCGTCGTCTCTTTTATTTAAGAGTAACTGGCATCTACACTTGAGTGACAACTAAGCGATCAATACTCAGACGAATGAGACGAGTCTAAAAGTGAGAAAGAGAAATCGATTCCAATACGTGACTGGTACTTTATTTAATCGACCCAAGAGAGATAGAAATCACATTTTAAATTGGTAGGATTTGAACTCAGAAAGTAGAGTGTTATTTTGTCACACACTCTAGCAACTCCATGCAATTTGCATTGCAGATTTAGGAATATATTAATATAATACAGATTTTATTAAGATGTTAAGATACGGTTTGAAAGAAATTTAGCTGTTGTTTCCAGGTTGTCGAGCAGCCACCGTGGAGGGGCTCTCGTTGTCTGTTTGCTGTCATTGCTGCTGCTGTCAGTAAATATGTTGACTGTAGAAAGAAAATGCAAGGTATTTGTGCTCCCACCATTCTACCAATCGATCATCTGAGATAAAACACTTTATTCTGCAGGAACTTAATTTACCTAGCTCTCAAGGATAAGAACCACCAAATCATCTGAGAATGTCCGATACAGTAAACTGGTTCCATATCTTGAAGAAGTCTCATCAATCATTCGCTGAACGCAATAACACAGGATATAAGCTCTCACACTAAGAACTCATCTTCCTGCGGGAATTTAGAAGCAATTTTCACATTATACGAAATTCAGTTCGTTATCATAACAGGGCTGTAGATCCAGTATATATAATTAACATTCATTATTACATATAATTATAGTAATTATGCCCCAAATACACAATTTGCATTCGAAATTATGTCCTATATCCAGCATACATAATTAACGAGTGTTAATGTATTGCAGTTCAAATGCTTATACGTTTTATATGTACATGTGCTAAAAGAAAACAGGCAACATGGAACCATTCAACTGATATTACTATTGCTGCTGCAACTACTACTACTACTACTACTACTACTACTACTACTACTACTACTACTACTACTACTACTACTACTACTACTACACAGTCTCATATCAGAGCTTCCTTCCCATGTAACAACTTCTTCAGACTAGAAATAGCATATGAACAGACACACGAGACGATAAAAATAGTAAATAAATCTCCTCTTCGAAACAGCGTTCCATAACGGTTTGGGTTTGTTGTTGTTTTTGTTGCTGTTGATACTTAACTCTGGGTTAACTCTGACTGAACAGTTATATGACTGATCCAGTTATGACCATCTCCTTTTTCTTGGGTCCTGTAGGGTTACATTATTTAATACAGTCACTTATTTAAGCACCAGAGATTGAATGGAAATTTAACTACGCTTTTCTCTAATATTGTTATGTACCATACATAGCAACAGGAGTAGCTGTGTGGTAAGTAACTTGCTTACCAACCACATGGTTCTGGGTTCAGTCCCACTGCGTGGCACCTTGGGTAAGTGTCTTCTACTATAGCCTCGGGCCAATCAAAGCCTTATGAGCGGATTTGGTAGACGGAAACTGAAAGAAGCCCGTTGTATATATATAATATTTCATCTACATTCAATACTTTCTTTCATGGTGCCATCCATTTTTATTTTATTTTATTTTATATTGTATATTGTATATCATATTATATATTGTATATTCCATATTCTATACTCCACATTAGTTCTGCAGGAATATAAATAAAACATAAAAAACAGACAGTGTTGGAACTCTTTTAAGCAAAATAATATATTCCTCTATACACAATCATACAAAAAACCCCACCTTTTTTGTATTTATTTTTACTCGCATATATATATATATATATATATATATATATATATATATATATATATATATGTATATATATATATATATATATATATATATATATATATATATACATATGTATATGTTTGTGTATATGTGTTTTCCCCCCTCCCCACCATCGCTTGACAACCGACGTTGATGTGTTTACGTCCCCGTACCTTAGCGGTTCGGAAAAAAAGACCGATAGAATAAATACTAGGCTTACAAAGAATAAGTCCTGGGGGTCGATTTGTTCGACTAAAGGCGGTGCTGCAGCATGGCCGCAGTCAAGTGACTGAAACAAATAAAAGAATAGAAGAATAAAAGAATGCCATGTCTGTCTTGATCGATCAATCAATCAACCAATCAACATCAGTTTACGAATAGTGCATCTAGAACTAAAGTATTTGATTGTTATGCGTGACGCGTAAATTAGTCTGTAACTTTATACAATTCTTTATTAAATTGTATAAATGTGACTTCGTATTTTCCAATAAAATTCTACTTCTCGTATTGTGTTATGTGTTGTAAGGGCTCTTTCTTTGTAAATCCGTGTCAAATGATGTTGACATAATCTGAAATCTGAAATTGACATAATCATAATCTGAAATTAGTATTAAAAATGATTTCAAAAATATAGCTTTTGTCAAAAGCTGTCAAACTATTATTCGATTTCAGCATTCTTTTCTCTTTTACTTTTATTTGTTATTTCTTTACTGCCCACAAGAGGCTACACACAGAGGGGACAAACATGGACATACAAACGGATTAAGTCGATTACATCGACCCCAGTACGTAACTGGTACTTATTTAATCGACTCCGAAAGGATGAAAGGCAAAGTCGACCTCGGCGGAATTTGAATTCAGAACGTAGCGGCAGACGAAATATCGCTAAGCATTTCGCCCGACGTGCTAACGTTTCTGCCATCTCGCTGCCTTATTTTACTTTTATTTTTATCACCTGTTTTACTTTTATTTGTTTCAGTGACTGGGCTGCGGTCACGCTGGGGCATCACATTGAAGGGAGGTTTGGTCGAACAAATGGATCCGAGTTCTTATTTTTAAGTTATTCTACTGGACCATTTTGCCGAACCGCTAAGTTGTAAGAACTCAAACAAACCAGCACCGGTTGTCAAGCAGTTGCCGGGAACAAGCACAACACAACCACAAAGACTCACACACACATACATGCACACACACATTTATTGTATAAATATACGACAGCTTTCCTTACAGTTTCCGTCTACCAAATCCATTCACAAGGCATTAGTCAGTCTGGGGCTATAGTAGAAGACACTCACCCTGGTGCCGCGCAGTGGGACTGAACATGAAACTACCTAGGTTAACAGTGAACGTCTTAGCCCCAGAGCGTTTCCTACACCTGTCTTAACCACACAGCCATAGTTTGTGGTAGTATTCAATAGATGTTTCCAAGGATGTGACACAACTGAATCCAGAAACGGTGTCTAGTGCTGTTCCAGTTCAAATGATGGTAATAAAAAGCAGCAGGCTCAGTGAAATTCCACGCTTTATAAATGTTCTTATTTTGATGTATAAACTTACGATTATTTTTTGTATCTCGGGAGGATCATTATGCTAATAATAAACACCCACACTAGTTCCATTTCATTTCTTCATTAATCGTTAATTGGTTAAGTATTAAACCAACCAACTAATCCATTGTTTGGTTAATCATTCGATTAATCAATCATTCAGTCATGTTTGTCACTCCTTTCGTCGACATTCGCGACCTCTTTAATGTGATTAACCAAATCGTTAATAAGACAGTCGATTAGTTAATGAGCTAAATAGCAAACCAATTAAAAAATAATTTAGAAGTGAAATAGAACCACTTCATATGTTTATTATTGGTATAATGACGGCGGTGAGCTGACAGAATCGTTAGCATGCCGGACAAAATGCTTAGCGGTATTTCGTCTGTCTTCACGTTTTGGGTTCAAATTCCGCCAAGGCCGACTTTGCCTTTCATCCTTTCGGGGTCGATAAATTCAGTACCAGTGAAACACTGGGGTTGATGTAATCGACTAGTCCCCTCCCCTCAAACTTTCAGGTCTTGGGCTTGTAACAGAAAGGATTTATTGGTATAATGAACCTTCCACGATGCAAAAAGAAAAAGAAAAAAATCTGTTTCACGTGATTTCATATCAAGAATCTTGTAAACTAAAGCAAAACGGACAAAATTTTACAAATTTTCGTAATTTTGTTTCATTCGCTTATAGTTCCGATTTTGTTTCATAATTAAGGTTGTTTAATGTGTAACACTCGAAATCGTTCTATTATGCTAAAGATTTCGTTCCATAGTTAACCAGATTGAGCCTTTTAAATATTTCGATGATGTCACCGATTTCGTCCCATAGTTCAGCTGATTTAAAATGCAACATTCGATTACATCTTCGATTTCGTTCTACAGCTGAGATAACGGCCGAACTTCTTTTATCCTTTTAAATATTCAGTTATGCACCCGAATTCGTTCCACAATTGGGCTTGTTTAAAGCGTTACACACGGAATTTTCAATTTCGTTCCCTGGTAACAGTCGAACTCGTTTCATCCTTTCAAATATTTTCTTATGTTTTTGATATTGCTCAAAAATTAAGCTCATTTAAAAGTTAACACGCGCGCACATACACACGCACACACACATACACACGCACGCACTCGCATACACACACACACGTACACATGCGCGCGCACACACATACACACGCTCGAACAGACACACATACACACACACAAACACGCACACAGACACACAGACACACATGCACACGCGCACACAATATACACACTTATATACACACACCACACGCAAAATCAGACAGTTTGTTTTCTCTCAACGAAAAACGATGGACGTCT
>NC_142936.1:16065036-16087536 GCF_046866305.1 Octopus bimaculoides | reverse complement strand
TAAAGACAGACGAGATACTGTTAAGCATTTCGCCCGACGTGCTAACGTTACTGCCAGCTCGCCGACTTGAAGTCTACTTATATTAAAACAGTATTTATGTGCGTAGATTCCAGTTCGAACTGACGTGGCTCCTAGTTTTACAAATTAATATAGAAAGCTCTCATAAGAGAGAGAGAAGAAAATAATTTTAAAATGCGTTTGTACTTTTCAAACGGATTTACTTACGTTTACTTAACCACTTCTACAGTTTCATGATTTTTCAAAAGTATGATGAGATCGAGGAGCCTGAAGTTATGCCGTATTTGTTTCGAATCTTATTGGATTTTGAATATTTGCTGTCGTTGAGGGAGAGATTATGGATTATATTGCCATCAACTGAGATAGTTTGGTTTGTTGAAGCTGGTCACAAGGTCAAAAGGTAACCACTTCCAATTCCAGTTTAGAATTTATTGGACCAGGGACCGTGTTATGTGGCAGCATGGATAACAATTGCACGTTATATCTACGTGTTAGCATACGTGACAGTATAATTGTTAATTGCGCCAAAGGTTAAGGATGTGTTAATCCAGTGAATGTGTCATACCATAATATGAGCTACAGGTTATCAGAATAGTTAGAAATAGAAAATAGCTTACTTGTTTTCACTAGGTTATATGTGAGTGGTGGAGGCGCAATGGCCCAGTGGTTAGGGCAGCGGACTCGCGGTCATAGGGTCGTGGTTTCGATTCCCAGACCGGGCGTTGTGAGTGTTTATTGAGCGAAAACACCTAAAGCTCCACGAGGCTCCGACAGGGGATGGTGATTGAACCCTGCTGTACTCTTTCACCACAACTTTCTCTCACTCTTACTTCCTGTTTCTGTTGTGCCTGTAATTCAAAGGGTCAGCTTTGTCACACTACGTCACGCTGAATATTCCCAAGAATTACGTTAAGGGTACACGTCTCTGTGGAGTGCTCAGCCACTTGCACGTTAATTTCACGAGCAGGCTGTTCCGTTGATCGGATCAACTGGAACCCTCATCGTCGTAAGCGACGGAGTGCCAACAACAATATGTGAGTGACAATAAATTGTGTACATTCTCAGTGTATTTGTGAGTGAGAATGGGAAGTAAAGAAATGTGCAATGTTTCTGTTCGATTTGTTGTTTATGGTTATTCAGTCGTAGATTGTGTCTTTTAATAAACATAATCTCATTGTTTGTCGAAATTTGGTATGTGGCATTGTGAGAACAAAAATAAAGTAAGAAACCAGAAATTTTGGTGATTCTGATACTTCCATTCTAAAATAAATCACCCCATTATTCGTCCAAGGACTACTGTGAACAGCGGAAGTGAGCTAGGACGTTAAAACACAGTGCGTATGTACAGCAGAGTTTAAGGTCAATCTGTGCCAAGCGGCTTTACTCTGCGTGCTTTTAGCTTTGTTACTATGGCAACAGTCCGGATACTTATTGGTCAGACCGCGTGTATAAATACACACACACACACACACACACACATATATATATATATACATACATACATACATACATATAATATATATATATATATATATATATATATATATATATATATATATATATATATATATATATATATATATATATAGATAGATAGATAGATAGATAGATGGGTTATAGACAGGTATTCTCTGTATAGAATATACTTCGTAGTGCTCAAGAGATTTGAACTTGAGCAGGTAAAGAAGTACATGTAAGATACAGAAAATTTACTGAAATTTCATTTCAGTAGAAGGACATATTGTTGTAACTACATTTAAACACTCCAAGTGGGAAGGAAGAATACAAAAAAACATTTTGACTTAACCAGACCATACAAGATTGCTCTGCATTTTACATTTAATGTAATGCTCACATTGCTTAAATAAATGGAGTCTCATGAAACGAACGTACTCCAGTAACCTTGAATATCCTTGTTGCTTATTTTGATTTATATATATATAGGACGAATATATATATATATATATATATATATATATATATATATATATATATATATACATGCACACACACACACACACACACACACACACACACACACACACACATACACGCACACACACACACACACACACACGCACACACACACACACACATTGTTGTATTTCGGGAAGTCATTTCTTTTTGCCAAATAAACACACTCACTAAATATTCGCTCTTCACTCGTTTATTACTGTTCTTATTCTAACTCCAGAAATCTTTCGTCACACCTCCTCAGCGACATTTTCCGCCTTCGCGTGTGCTTTTGCGCTGCTTATTCCATTCTCACAGAATATATATACACGCAGATTCATACACTCACATACATATGGATAAGATAACCCCTAAAAAGCGATTCAGTACAAAACAGTAGATCTTAATAATTTTCTTCAAAAACTTGATGTTTTTTCCCCATTACTTCACACCTTATATTTTCACTGCAAATATATGTTTTTTAAGTTAACGCATTTTGATCCACGTTAAAGCTTTCGTTGTAGAGATAAGAACTAAGAAATTATGGTGTTTTGAATATAATTTGTTAACTATCCATGGCGCTAATACATAAGAAAAGTAAATTTGAAATCACTAAAATTTTGGTGATCATAATCTAAGCTTATTCCGTTCAGTATATCCTAACATGTGATTTGAAACCATTGGGAGGTTTACATATATACTTCTGTAATAATTGAATTTTGCAATCCATTTTTAAGATTAAATTTACGGGAATCCACAATTACACGTATACTTCTTTTGAGAGGCTGAATCCTAAATACGTTATAAGTAACACAAATCCAAATAATCCCTGAACGAATAAGGAAACATGACCATAAATTACAGTAATAATACCGATTTTATGGAACAAAACACACAGCACATTAAGTAACAACAACCATAATTAACGCCGTGTTGCTCTTATAAACATCTATACTTGCTCATTTATTGGCATCCATCACTCACCAGAATAGCTGAGTGAAATCAATTTACACCTCATGGTCATTGTATATTAGCTACAACCATAAAATTATGCACATGACTTGGCTATTGGCATATTTAGAATCATCGATTCGGTGCGTTTCATATCACAACGTCCCAAGCACATTAGTTTTATATTCGAGGTTAAAATAACAGCCACGGTCATTGAAGCTTAAAGATTTAGATATCAAGATTTGATAAAAGACGTAAAAATATATCACTATTCACACAAACAATAATCTTCTTTGAAAACATTTTCTTCTTCGAGGCTGGATTGGCGATTCTTAGTGATTCTCCTGTTCTTATTTGCATTATTATTTTCAATAAATTCAATGCAGTTTAAGGTCATAAAATATAAAACAAAAAGAAATAATGAAAACAGAAAGAAAAATGAAGCAGAAATCTTTTATTTTCACATATAAAAAGTGAAGTAGATGTTTAATACAGCTCCAAATCACAATCACGTGGTACATTGTAAACAATTCAAACGCAATATCCCACAAAATTAATATTATCGTAAAGATCGTCTTCACTGTTCATAGTATATCGTCCACTTCTTCCTTCCTGTCACCCAATAGTTAATCGCCTTCTGTCTCATCCGTTCGAAATTCCACATTTGTAGAATAGGGAGTAGTTTCAGTATATATTTCTTATTTCCCTTCATGCATCAACGATCCTTTCACAAACCAGAGGTTGTGATAGTACCTTCATACAGCCTCTTTTAGTGTGTGATTTTTTTCTTTCATCACGCACCCAGTTATTCCATCCGATTTTCATCAAGTCCTTAAATAGTTTATTGATCCAAACATCAAATGGCAGCAAAGCACTTGTAAGTTCGCTTTCACTTACAGTTATGTCAGTATTTTCTGATCAAAGATTATCAACAATATTCTTCACTAGATTTACTATAAATTAATCCCTGACAAGCTAACTCTTTTCCTTAATAGACCACCAGGTTGTAAATTCCAAACTTCTTTTATCCATTTTCTACATCCACCCTCATTTATCTAGCTTTGTGACAGCATATGTTTCACAATCCTTTTAGGAAATTTCTCCTTTAGTAGAGTCTTTGCTTTTTTTTTTCGTTTAAAGCAACCATCGGTTTTAAACTAGTACAATTAACCATATGAAAAGAAATCAAAGTAATCCATCTTTTTCTGTGGCGAGTGACTCTCATTAATTTTGTCTTCTCTCCTTATTAATTCGCCCTTGGATTCTCTGGCATTTGAAGAGTAATAGGGATTCTGTCCATTTTCCCAATACATGATAACTCGGAATCTTTCTTCTGCCGACTTCTAATTACAAACTAATGAAACCACAACATCTTATCATCTAGATTATCAGGCAACTTTTGCGCAATCTTCTCTTCGCAAATATTAAGTCACAACGTCTCATGAACCTAACGCACCACTTATCGCTTACTTTAAGATCTGAAATTCCAGCCTTCTGTTTCTCTTCGAGAATGGAGTAACACAATTTCCGTTTTGAAGATTTTCAAGTGCCCATTCTACAATATTTTCTACAATTTTGAATGCTTGCTTGGTTTGTCCCTGTTAGTGAATTCTCGTTTTAGTGTTTCGGAAGTTTGTTCGATGTCAATCTCCAGTTTGTCAAAACACAAAATTCTCTTCCCGCAACACAGTTATCTGTTTTTTCAGTAACTTCTACAAATTTTTGTTTTAAAGCTGCTTTATATTATTATTATTATTATTTTATTCTGGGCCGCGTTTTTACGCAAAATTACGGCGAAAATTTAAAACCTCAACTATACAATTGTATTCTACAAGTACTATACAGAAACTGAGGTCAGTTGAACTACTAAGATACATTATGACTTAACTTTGCTTGTTCGTTAATGAAATTTATGAAATCTGTAACCTAGGTTTCTGTGGGTTACACACCAAAGCATATAACGATAATAGGCTAACACGGAAAATACCATTCTCTACATCGTAACATTTATGTACAGGATAATCCCTTCAGTCGTAAATATTGATCTGTTTTCTGTGAACTATGAACTATTTTACGCAAGAGATATGGGAAATTCTAGAGTTTGAAGCCAGATAGTAAGTTGTATGTGTAAAAATTCCGTTCATGCTAGTCGAATAGCTGTGAAATTTGCTTTGTATCCATGAGGTCTTGCGATCGATTCTACTGTGTGGTATCTCGAGAAATGTAATTTCTAGTAGCCTTGGTTACACCATTCCTTGTGATCGAAATTTGATTAACAGGTTCCGACAGGAGGTGGTGGCGAACCCTGCTGTATTCTTTCACCACAACTTTCTCTCACTCTTTCTTCCTGTTTCTGTTGCACCTGTATTTCAAAGGGCTAGCCTTGTCACACTCTGTGTCACGCTGAATCTCCCGAGAGCTACGTTATGAGTACATGTGTCTGTGGAGTGCTCAGCCACTTGCACGTTAATTTTACGAGCATGCTGTTCCGTTGATCGGATCAACTGGAATCCTCCTCATCGTAACCGACGGAGTGCCACGACAAATTAAAGAAGTGGTGGCTTAGGAAATTTCAAAATCCAAGCTGTCTCCCTTGTGTTAAATAGCTTAACTCAAGTGGATCAAGCGATAAAGACATTGAACAATGATTTGTGTCACATTTAGTTAAAATAATAGAATGTTCTAAATATTTAATGTAGATAAAACCAATCTATTCTGGAATAAAAAGCTGGCCGAATCTTCCATGTCAAGAACAAAAAAGTAAAAAATTTAGCAGATTCAAAGCAGCTAAGATCGAACTACAACGGTTTAAAGCTGTAATGCGGTAACTGTTTTCGAACCAGTCGGAAATGTGGTTGAACAACGTAACTTAAACTGTAACAGTTCTTATACTAGTGTAAACATAAACACACACACACACACACACACAAACACAGATGGTAGTTTTATTCCTATCTCAATGATGTTTGTTTCTCATTGAGAGTATTAAAATGTATTTTCCTCAATTTACACATACCTTTTTGCAGCAACCCGTAAAGATAACTCGTGGAGTAAATGGCATAACCACTCTACATACATACATACATACATACATATATATAGCAAACATAAAATCAGAAGGTATGAAAGGTGAATATATACTTATTTAGATTCATAACTTCAGTAGGGTTACGGTACTTCGCCATCTTCGTGTAGTATTAATTTCTTCCGTACTGAAATTAACGCTTCACGAAGAAGGTTGCGAAACGGCTGTAACTCTATGGAAGTCAAATGGTTAAATAAATATACATCTCGCTTTCAAAGCTCCTGACTATATGGTTTCATATGAAATAATTGCGTCAGTCGGGTCATCTGGATTTGTAGTTACGTGGACACTCTACAATACACATTTTTCTAATCGATTACGATGTACACTGATAGCCGAGCCCGTTAGAGAAGCTTTCTGTGATAGACGCACGATTCTCTGAATCCACATCTTATACTACTCATTCACACACACACACACACACACACACACACACACACACACATACATTCATATGTATGATATATATATATATATATATATATATATATATATATATATATATATATGCATGTATGGATATATATATATATATATATATATATATATAAATATATATACATATAATGCATGTATGTATGTATAATTACACACAGTTGTTGTTGGCACTCCGTCGCTTACGACCTCGAGGGTTCCAGTTGATCCGATCAACGGAACAGCCTGCTCGTGAAATTAACGTTCAAGTGGCTGAGCACTCCACAGACACGTGTACCCTTAACGTAGTTCTCGGGGATATTCAGCGTGATACAGAATGTGACAAGGCTGACCCTTTGAATTACAGGCAAAACAGAAACAGGAAGTAAGAGTGAGCGAAAGTTGTGGTGGAAGAGTACAGCAGGGTTCGCCACCATCCCCTGCCGGAGCCTCGTGGAGCTTTAGGTGTTTTCGCTCAATAAACGCTCGCAACGCCCGGTCTGGGAATCGAAACCGCGATCCTATGACCGCGAGTCTGCTGCCCTAACCACTGGGCCATTGCGCCTCCACACACACACACACATAGACACTCACGTATATATGCACACACATATGCTTAAGCATGGACTACATGCAAAGAGAAACCTACCAATCCATTCAAATTAAAAATAGCATCATCAGTGAACTTCTTTCCCGTCGAATGTGCATCCCTAACATAGCAAGCCAAGACGCATCACAAAGACTGGCTTCTACAAAGACAACCAGAAATGCAACGTTGCTGCTGTTACACAAATATATCTTACGGGATATGCAAAAAAGGCCACACTACTCATCAGCCATGCAGTCAGAAACACAATCCGTGTCACACAAACACATATATCTTCTCTCAGTCCTTGGTATTGATACAACAGCGGCCCCAGCTAATTGGAATTGACTCATTTTTGCTCAGATTCTTCAAACTCAATCCCTCCCACTTTCGTCAGGCTCTGCACCAACTGCTCAACGCAATACTTATTTCCCACAGCGTCGTGCCCTACTGCAAATATTTTTCCTGAAGCGTCAATTTACTACTTTTCTAGACAAACATTAACGACATTAATAATAGCGGTCTAGGAAGGCTAAATAAAGCCTTGGGCACAGTTACTTGTTCTAGACGAAACAATCTACGCCTAATTAAATTTGGAAATTAAAGTTTCTTAGTTTCTCAGTAAGACTTAGTTTTAAAAATAAACTTTAATTTTCCAAATTAATTAGATATATATTGTTTATTAGTCCTCTGAGAAAGATAGTTGTATCCTTACAACAAACTGTGCTAGTATAATTAAAACTGTTAAGCTTTGCAAAAAAAAAAAAGTTACAAATTAATTATTTTTCTCCAAAAAAAGTGCCTTTCTTTTTCACAGATCCGACTTTAATTAACACCATATTTTAAAAATTGTCATGTAAGCCTAATGTTTAGAATTGTTATAGCTCACGGGTGGCGCAATAATGGTATACAGACAAGAAATACGTTTAATCATAGATTTTTCCGACCCTTCTTCCGCTACCAGTATGTACTATAAAATAACACAAAACACCAACACAAGTCGTATATCGTCTATATCCATATATCACTCACAGAACGAAACAAATTACTAAAATTTACCTTGGCTGTTCGTAGGATACAGTTTATTATAATGTAAACTTGAGCCCTTGAAAACCCTGTTTTCACATCGTAACAACACTCAAACACATATATTTCTCAACAGAACACCAGTACTATAACTATGAGCTAATATTGGAACTCTACGTGGACACTCGATGTACTAGAGTTAGCAGTCAAATCTCCCTCAAATCGCATCTCACCTACTTCATCAACACTAAACAATATATAACTAATTAATTTTGGAAATTAAAGTTTGTTTTAAAACCTTAGTTTTAAAAAGAAACTTTAATTTCCAAAATTAATTAGCTATAGATTATTTAGTCTGCGGGAAGAAACTGTGTCCATGCAACGATCTGTACTAGTAAATAGTAAAATTAAAAACTTTGACTTAAGAACTTTGCGATGGAAAAGTTATAAAATGTTAAATTATATTTTTCTTAACAGAAAAGTGTCTTCCTGTAGAAACTCAATTCTGCATACGCACGCCGACACACACCCATAAACTCCAACACACATACTCTCTCTCTCTCTATCTCCCTCTCAACTTCTCCCTCCGTTTCCGCCCCCTCTCTCTCTCTCTCTCAAATACCCACGGTGTCTAATTTTGTTCTGTTGTGTCACAGAAAATCGATGAGTACAGCTCATGCAGGTTGCAGGCATGTACTAAGTCCAATCAAAACAGATCGACAAGTTTTGCAGCTTTATGCAAGTTTCAGGAACCAATTAGGCAGTGAGCACACCGCTCATTTGCACGAGGTCAGCGTACTGCATCTATTTACATGCTATAGATTGATAACTAACTGCAGCAATGATTCAACTTGAATTAATTGTCTTAGACATGAGAATAGCACTGTACTGTCGTAAGTGAATATTGAACCGAGAGACGTTTTATCGCATTGGCTAACTTAAGCTCATCCACTGGCTCTGTTTTCTGTCTTTCACCTACACGCACACATACCTACGTATACGCATTAATTCTATAAACACGCCAACCACCATCACCGACACCACATATAGTAACACGTGTCATCACCAGCACCAGCACCAGCACAACCATCTGTAATTGTCACTAGCATCACTATCAATGCCATCATCATCATCATCATCATCATCATCATCATCATTATCACCGTCACTTCCTCGACCATTCCTCACACTCCTGTCACCAGCATCCTATCATCATCATCATCATCATCATCATCACCAATGCAAAAACTGTTACCACGAAGAGTAACAAGCACCACCAACGGATTCAACCAACACAACCATTTCCATCAACATCATCCCACCATCACCGCCGCTGCCGCTGCCGCCTCCGCTGCCGTCACCGCCACCGCCACTAACATACGACAACAACATCTACACGATTAATTATCCATCTACCTTCCACCCCACATTACACATATTAATTTGGACAACAAAGAAAAATTACCTCCTAGGTCCACCATCACCACTATTATCAACAACTGCAATAACAGCCTTTAATCAATCGCCTCCTCCTCCTCCTCCTCCTCCTCCTCCTACTACTACTACTACTACTACTACTACTACTACTACTACTACTACTACTACTACTGCTGCTGCTGCTGCTATTGTTATTGTTGCTGTTGCTGCTACACTTTACTACCCTCTATTGAGCCTGTAGTGTTATGGAAAGCATGAAAATTTATTCTGCAATTACTGCTAGCAATGCTTTAATTCAATTAGATATTGGATTTTCATTCCTTATTCAATTAATTCACTATCAGACATCCTGCAGTTCATTTCATGAAAATAAAGGTTTCCATCTACCTACCTACCTACCTACCTACCTACCTGCCTACCTACCTACTCACCACCTGGCCATCTTCGTACATATTTTTTTACTTGCATACATACCTGTCTATCTATCTATCTGTCTGTCTATCTATCTATCTATCTATCTATCTATCTATCTATCTATCTATCTATCTATCTATCTATCTATCTATCTATCTATTTATCTATCTATCTATCTATAATTTCTGGCCCATCACTCTGCTCAACGCAGATTTGAAAATTTTGGCCAAAGTAATAGCCGAGAGGTTGGCGCTTGTCACCGATAAACTGGTCGACAGGGCGCAAACATGCGCCGTGCCGGGCAGAAGTATCCATGACAACCTCCACCTCATGCGCTACATCATGGACAGGGTAGTTAAGGATCCTGGCATGGGTGGGGCGCTGATCAATTTAGATCAATCTAAAGCCTTCGATAGGGTCGACCATCGATACCTGGCGGCCGTCCTCAGGGCAGCTGGCTTTGGTCCCGTCTTCCGCGGTTGGATCGCTGCCTTGTATAGCGGCATCCGATCGGTAATACGGGTAAACGGTCACCTGTCAAAACCGTTCGACATCACGCGTTCGGTCCGTCAGGGATGTCCCCTGTCGGCGCTTCTGTATGTATTGACGATCGAACCACTACTGCGGGAGCTGGCGACACTGAGGGGTATCCCACGAGAGCTGAGTTGCGGGACGAGCGTGTCTGCATATGCGGACGATGTCACCGTCATAGTGTCGAGCGAAAAGCACGTCGAGATGCTAGGCGAGACACTTAAAGAATACGAAACGGTGACAGGAGCAAAAATTAACCCGGAAAAGTCAATGGGTTTGTTACTCGGCACCTGGAGAAGCAAGCCCATACCGTCCAACAGTGACTCCGTAGTGGGACGCTGGACGGACGGACCGGTTAAACTGCTCGGGGTCTGGTTCAGTCCGGACCTCCAAATGGATAAGAACTGGGACGAGATCACCAGTAGAGTGATCAAACTCAGCCAAACATGGGCTGAGAGAAAGTTATCTCTAAAAGGCCGGGCGGAGGTGGCTAATGTGTATATCGCATCAGTCATCGATTACCGCCTGACCGTCGTGCCTTGTCCCGATGCCACCATCACGAAACTAGAACGCATACTTTTCCGCTTTCTGTGGAAGGGTGGCGTTCCGATGGTGAGGCGATCCATTTGCTGTCAACAACCGTTACGTGGAGGACTGGGGATGCCGTGGTTAATGATGCGCAGACATGCGCTGAGACTGCGGCATCTCTGGAACTTCATTGACGACGGTGAACAGGTGTGGGCGCCGTTTGTGAGGCACGCCTTCCCGCAGCTCGTCTCACTCACCGAACTGCAAACATGGATCAGGAAGAGACCGAAACTGGGCGATTGGCACCGCGAGTGTCGCCAAGCTCTACAACAGCTCTGCCGTCCGGGATCAAACTTGTGCAACTTCCAAACGACCAATGCGTTCTATAGAGGACTAGTGAAGGGGAGGTCTGACGACACTCTCGGGGCAAACCTGGGTGTCGACGAGAAATTCCTAACCCGCCTTTTCAAGACGACGTTCGGGCCGGGGCCTATGGATAATTTCCAGAGATCCCTGGCTTGGCAATGCTATCGAGACGCACTACCAGTTCGAGAGAAGATCTACAGACACGGTTCGAAAACCACCGGACCGACCTGCCCGAGATGCGGTCAGAGCGACGAAACCGTTCTGCACGCACTCGTGCAGTGTCCAGATATTTCAGAGCTGTGGACATTCGACGAACGGCTGTTGTCGCGTGTGGGACGAGCCCACTTATCAGCCGAGTCTATCGTGAATATTGTTCCGCCACTTTCCTTTAAACGGGAAGGAAAAACGGTTTTTGTAACACTGATAGCTATGGCAAAAGAATGCGTGTGGTGGACGCGTTTGAAAGGTCTACAAACAAACACTTTCCTCTCTGGTCAGTCCCTCGTCAACTTTTTCAAGTACCACTTGAAAAGGAGGATGAGGATAGAGAGGAAAGTGTTGTCGAATGAAAGTTTCAATAAAAAATGGGTAAATGTGGCAAGAATGGTAAGAATGAAAGACGACACCATTTTAAGCATAGACTTGTAACAAAAAGAGACGAAAAGAGAGAAGGTACTTACTTTCATGTACCTTTTAAAAAAAATCCTGAGGTGACCGTGGTCTTTTCCGTAGGCTTTTCTCTCCACGGATAAACCTAATCTGTTCCCCGTTTTTTACATCGACTGTGATACACGATCCCTATTGATCGCCCCCCCCCACCCACGTTTTTTTTTTCCCTCCCGCGATCCCTTTTGATCGAAATTATCCGCCCCCCCCCCCAAGAAAAGCTCTACTTTGTAATTTGTCCATTTTCTGTATTTAGCCCTGTGTGGCTATAATAAAAAGATATCTATCTAACTATCTATCTATCTGTCTGTCTGTCTGTCTTTCTGTCTGTCTATCTATCTATCTATCTATCTATCTATCTATCAATGAATCAACCATAGCGTATGACCATGCAGCAGATGTGTGAACAGCCTGAATTTTATATACTCTAGTTAACTATACATACATTCGGGCTGACTATACACCTCTGTGTAAAAATATCAATGAACATGTCTTTAAAGACCGTTTTATGCATTCTTAGAAATTTTTGCTAGAAATGGATGTATTATCAGGGTTTATTATATACAAGCTATTGCATATTATAAGTAATAATAAAAATGGGGAAAATACGACTGATGGTATCATCATCCTCATAATTTGGTAGCTACTGTTACATTTGTTAAATATACTTTTCTCTTCTTAGATATCAACTCCCATCCACTGCATAAATACTCACGCATCTTTAATAAAAGACTGAAATTATCTTAGTGACCACACCTCGCCTAGTCCAAGACAGATCTTCCAATATTGTTAAATTAAACATAAGTAATGATACTAATATCCCAAGTTACAATTGCAAAAATTTGAACGCACTTTATGTCTACTTTCTATGTCTAACTATGACCATTAAATACAAATGCAAATTCACAATGTCTACATCATATTGGCTTTAATGTCAATAATTTTACGGATGTTATTTTATTTCCATACGATCTCCTTTCAGTATCCTCCTTTGTCCAGTTATATTTGAAATATGAAAGAAGACAGTAATCCTTTTGAACCAATAAAATTGTAAAGTAAAAAACAAAAAAAAAACATTCAACACTCAAGCGGCTTTTTCATCATACATGTGTTTTATAATATTGAATTACTAATTAATTTTACTATAATTTTACCAGGATATCTTAGCGTACATTAACTAAATGCTTTTTCTTGTTGTTCCTGTTGGAGATGTTTTTCTCGTATACACAACTAATCGTTTTTGTCTAAAATGTTGGTCGATGGTATCCCGTTGGTGTCCAAAATATTTCTTTATATTTCTTTTTTAGTTACATTTCCTGCCAATATCATCATCGTCATCATCGTCATCGTCATCGTCGTCATCATCATTATCATCATCATCATCATCATCATCATCATCATCATGTTCTTCTTCCTCCTCTTCTTCTTTCTCTTCTTCTTTTTCTTCTCATTATCATCATCATCATTATTATTATTATTATTATTATTATTATTATTATTATTATTATTATTATTATTATTATTATTATTATTTGGGTATGATGGAAAGTGTCAGCCAGAAGATTAAGGTGACACTTGTTTACTGATCGTGCTTCAAGAACTCCGCGGAGACCTCCTGCAGTTCTAAGCAAAGATGCTTTTTGCAGGTTTTCTATCTTTCTGAGCCATGTTGGTAGTTGAATGCTGATACTTCCAAGTGCACAAACTGTCATTGGTATCACGTCTACTCTCTTCATTGCCTAGAACCAGCGTATTTCCCACTTCAATTCATCATAGTTGTTCACTTTTTCTTCTTTCTCTTCGATCCTTTCGTCACCGGGACGTGCTATGTTGATTATCTTGCATGGTTTTTCTTTTTAGTTCACTACAACAATGTCAGATTTCCAATGCCTGATCTGGTGGTCATACTGAATCATTACATCCCAGAGGATTTTGTAATCTTCATTCTGGGATCCAGTCATACTACGTTATTGGTCTTTTTAGGCCATAATTTCCACAGAACTCCCAATGGATAATTCTTGCTACATTGTCATGTCATACTTTGTTCTCGCGTTGTGCTAATTTCGGGAATTCACAACAATGTGCCATATAGTTTCACCCTTCTGAACACACATTCTGAATTTGTAGTTCTCAGTTGTGTTATCAATTCTGTATAGTTCGTCCTCAATTCTTGTTCTTGTGCTGCGTGTAGAGTGGTTCTGTCTCTATCTTCAGATCACCCCTCTGCATCCATAACCATCGGCCTTGTGTATATCTTGGATCTCGTATCTCTTGCAAACAGACCATACATTTATTTTCTTTCCATGTCATTTCTTATTCGTATGTTCTTTTACTCTTTAAATTATCAATTTTGATGATACTGGACTTCTTCACATGTTTCAGCAACGGTGCCACAGCATTTTTAGATTTTTGTGGTTTTCGTCACTGTTTATACAATTATCTTGAAAAAATCTGCAAAGATGTTACAGATGTTTAAAGTTTGATAATTTTCAAATTTTTCAGACAATCAGAAAACAGCGTGTTTGCTGCCCCTTCCATCAATAGGCGTGGGTTGGAGAGAGGCATATATATATATATATATATATATATATATATATATATATATATATATATTACGTACCTGTAATGTGTGTCACGCTTACTTCAAATGAAGAGGTGAGTGGCAAAGCGAGAGAGAGAGAGAAAGAGAGAGAGAGAGAGAGAGAGAGAGAAAGAGAGTAAGAGAGAAAGAGGGAGAATGAAAGAGACAGTGAATGGTGACTCCGTTCCTTTTGTTTTTTAAATGTTTCAAAGAGGGTATAAGAGAGACAGACAGAAAGAGAGAGAAAGAGAGAAAATGTGAGAGAAAAAGAGAAAGAGAGAGAGTGAAAGAGACTGTGAGTGATGATTCCATTCGTTTTCTGTTTTTAAATGTTTCAAAGAGGAAGTAAGAGAGACAAAGAAAAAGAATGAGAGAGAAAGAGTGAGAAAGAGAAAGAATGAGACAGAAAGAGACAGTGAGTGGTGACGGCGATCGTTTTGTGTTTTTAAATATTTATCACATTGCAAGAAAAGTAGATACGTAGATCGAAAGAAAAGTTGATACATAGATAAATACACATATTGTTAAATTAAAAGCGGGAGAGAGAGAGGAGGGATACAGAAGAAGTGAGAGAGAAAGTGAGACAGATAGTAGATACAGAGATCGAAAGAAAAGTTGATACATAGATACACTGACACATTGTTACATCAAAGACAAATAACTACAGCAAATATTGAATGTCACTTTCACTTTTCATTACCACACGAGGGTAAAAATTCTCGCATAACAGCCGTCCAACTGCTTCTTCAACGCTTTTGTGAGCATCCATGTTTCGGTCTCGTAGAAAAGAACAGATTCCACTGTTGCCAGAAACAACCTCACTTTCAATTCTCTTGCTAACTTTGAAGTCCATACCTTTCTCAACTTATGGCATGCGCTCCAGGTAAGAACTTTCCTTGCTACGATGACTTTTTCAGTACTTTGTGTCCATGCACCAAGGTATTTGAAAATTTAAAATTCCTTCAGCGACTTACTTTCACTGATACTGGCATTTCGTGGTTGAATACTTGCAGCTCCGTTTTTTTTTTTGTGCGTTACAGTACAATCCTACCTTCCCCGATTCCTGCTCTAATCTGCTCAGCAGTTCCTGTTAGCATTACTAACTATCCTCTCTGTTAGTAATGCTAGGTCATCAGCATAGTCTAGTTACTGTTACTACGTGATGCCGACTACTCCTTTGCCTATGCAGTTTGAACCCTAGTTCTTCCTTGCCCTCTTACTTTCTACACATTACATAGTCCAGAATGATGGCGAAGAGATTAGGTGCTAGCGTGTCGCCTTGTAATACTCTGGTTTTGACTTCAAAGTATTCCGTCCCTCCATCACGTGTGATCACTTTCGCTCTGGTGTTCTTATACAGCTTGCTTATTGCTCTAAAAAATTGCTAACAAGCTAGTGCTCTGGCAACCAACAGAGGGAAGAACCAGGAGAGGAAGGAGGAAGACAACCTGTATCGACAACTTGCTGGAGGATACTGGTATGGAAGAGGTACGGGAGGGAGGGCCATTATAGAAGATCGAGATAAATGGGGAAAACGTGTGGAAACAGTCTTGGGGCATGCTGTGGAACGACCTAGGTCGATAGATAGATTTCACTGTTTATACTAAACACATGACATTTTTGCCTCACGATATGGAACATTTCCTTCTTTTTCTTTTAAAAAAAATGGCACTCCGTCGGTTACGACGACGAGGTTCCTGTTTATCTGATAAACAGAACATTCTGCTCGTAAAATTAACGCACGAGTGGCTGAGTACTCCACAGGCATGCCTACTAGAACGTAGTTCTCAGGGAGATTCAACCTCATACAGAATATAACAAGGCTGGCCCCTTTGAATTACAGCTACAATTCATTTTTGCCAGTTGAGTGGACTGCAGCAAGTACCTTGTTCAAGAACACAACGCGCCACCGGGAATCGTACTCATCACTTTACCATCGTGGGCCGAATACCCCTAACCACTGAGCCACACACCTTCACTCTCTTAACCACAGAGAAACGGAGTGAAGCGATAGAGACAGAGGAAGGAAAGCCTCAGTCATTTACAATGACAATTCGACTGGAATACGATCGATCTTTTCATGCTTCTTTACTTTTAACAATGAAGAAGAGGGAAAGAGATATTTTGGTTGGATTATAGAGTTATCGCTTTTACACTTCTTTCTATATTCTGTAACTGTCATGGCACCAGCACACACTTTACAGATGCTTACGCTTTGTTTATATTTTCCGTGAATTTTCAGGGGTCCAGCTGGTTATTTATTATTATTTTCTTCTTCTTCTTCTTCTTCTTCTTCTTCTTCTTCTTCTTATTATTATTATTATTATTATTATTATTATTATTATTATTATTATTATTATTATTATTATTATTATTCTCCTGCTGCTGCTCCTCCTCCTCCTCCTCCTCCTCCTCCTCCTCTTCTTCTTCTTCTTCTTCTTCTTGCTCTTTTTCTTCTTCTTCTTCTTCTTCTTCTTCTTCTTCTACTACTACTACTACTACTACTACTACTACTACTACTACTACTACTACTACTACTACTACTGCTGCTGCTGCTGCTGCTGCTGATGATGATGATGATGATGATGATGATGATGAAGCTGCGACCAGCGCTTCTGCTATTGCCACTGTTACTACTACTACTACTACTACTACTACTACTACTACTACTACTACTATCGATATGCCGCAAACCACGCCGCCGAACTAAGATTCTCTGTTACTGATTATCTTTGTTCGGATTTCAATTTAGTCAGCTTATAGCTATGTGAAACTCACACTGATGAGTCCAGTGTAATTTATATAATCAAATGTAAATAAATATTTACATCTGGTTATTCCAATTGGCTTTCTTAATGAAGTATGTAGATGCATATACATATACACATACATACATACATACATACATACATACATACATACAAACATACCAACATACATACATATGTGAGCATATACATACATACATATATATATATATATATATATATTCTCACACGCGTATGATGAATGTGCAAAAAAATTTTAATAATTACACGATTTGAAAACTTGCAAATTTAATTAGCAAGAACAGAAAAGTTTTACACAGATATACACACACGCAGATACACACACACACACACACACACACATAGATATGTACATATGTACAAACATGTATGAACACTTGCACACACGCATGTACACAAATATACTTACTTATAGACACTCATCTACACAAATATGCATTTCTATTCTTGTCAATTAAATCGTAGTATTTGAAAATCTAATTATTAAAATATTAATGTATTTCAGCATCAGTAGTTCTTACACAAACCATCTTCTCACCCTCTTAAATGCATAGACACACATATACATCTGTATGCATGTATGTATGTATGCATGCATGCATGTATATACACATATACATTGACGCATACGTCTACATAAATACACGTACACCCACTATACATACGCTCATACACGCATGCTTATATCTCCAAAGAATATAGAATATATCTATAAAGATAGAAAGACAAACATATGCATACAGTCACGTTTTCATAAACACAGTTTTGTCACTATTACACAATTCATTTAACTACTTGTCCACTTAATTTGCATGACGTCATCCACTATTTTACTGGGTATGTGAGTCTGTGTCTGTGTTTGTGTGTATGTAAATGTGTGTGTATTTGTGTGTCTGTGCGTGTGTGTATGTGTGTGGGTGAGAGAGTGAGTGTGTATGCCTGCCTTTTTCTGTGAGAGTGAGTGTTTGCCTGTATATTTGTTTAAATGTGTATATTTATAAGCACATGTAACTATAGTCAAATGAATACAAGAAAACTATCCATTTATGTCTTAGAATTTCGAAGAATATGTTAATGATTTCAACAGAAATTTCAAGATTCTTGAGAGATATAGCACACACAATATATAACAAAGGTTACAGGTTATGCTTTATTCATAGGCGATCCCTTCTCAAAAACCTAAATAAATTTCTAAACTATCCTAATGTTCGATCATAAATTTTCACTTAATATAGACATTTATTCCGAAAAATATATGAATAAACGAAAGACTATTAATTTAATGGATCAATATTTCGCTACTTAGCAGAAGTCAAACACTCCATTTTCCTCATCATTACTGATAGTCATAAAAAGAAATTAATCATTTTTAATCCATTCCTACTTTTTATGAAGCAGAATGAAATAATATTTAACCATGCATCAAATACAATCAAATCACTGCATTGCCTTTTACATCTCATTACATGTTATATAATATCTTTCCAACTCTTAAATAGTCGAAACACATTTAAAAACAGAAGTGTTATTCTCGTTTACCATCCTAAACACAATCATATCTTTTAGTATTTCATCTGTACTTTTATGTCCTAAATATTTGTCATACCTAATCCTCCATGTAAATTAACATATCCCAGAATATTGATATGTAATAAGTTATGTTCCTAAAAACTTTAAAACACACAATACAGTACCGGAGAAACTGTTATGCAATGGTCGTTTTACGAACAGACTGGGTTTCCCTGCTGATTAAATGTAAAATGCGGAGCAATCCTCAGCTGCACAAAGATATAGAAATTTGCTGAAATTTCATTTCAACAGAAGGACT
Source organism: Octopus bimaculoides (assembly GCF_046866305.1). NCBI lineage: Eukaryota > Metazoa > Mollusca > Cephalopoda > Octopoda > Octopodidae > Octopus > Octopus bimaculoides. The sequence continues at coordinate 16,068,363 of NC_142936.1, read as the reverse complement.
TATTTTTGTAACTACATTTAAACTCTCCAAGTAGAAAGGAAGAATACAAAAAAACCATTTTGACTCAGCCACACCATACAGGCTAGTAATTAATTTTAAGCAGATTTTTAACTGTTACTGATTTTATTTGTTCTTTTTTTTTTGTTTCATCTTATCAGACCTAGTGATTCAAAGCTTAAGAGGGCACCAGCCCTTTCCCTATAGAGAAAGGGGCAAACAATATACATGGATGATATGGTTATAAAGATTCTTTTGGTTTTAGTTACAAACTACTATAGGTTGGGTGGGTTCTCTACTAGCAGACCAGTTTATAATGGAGCATAGGAAGTTTTAACATAAGGCACCTAGGTCAAAAGTATATAAAATAAAGTTGCTATATGTGTACAGATATAGTATATGTTTATTCATAGTTTTCATTAAACAGAATAATGTATCAGTATTGTTTTGCATATGCTAGGTTTGGAAAATTTGAGATACCATACTTGCTTAATTAATATGTGAATAAATAAAAGCTAATTATAAATTAATAGTGAAATAAAAAATTTAAAAAAATAGTATAAAGTAATGTAACTAATTAATCAATGCAGTATGCGAAAACCCTGAAGTAGTATTAATTTAAAATGATCTGGTAAAGTACATTTAGACTTATTTCCACCAATATAAAGAACCATAGATAAGATCTGAAACTAAAACTTTTCTCATATATATTGGACTAAAAATTTTTTAGTCCAAATTAGATATATAATATTATTTAAAGGACACATAAGAGATAAAATTTATTTTATAACTACTGTAAAGAATTGATACTTAGGATTTACATGGTTTATAATGATGGACTCAAGGTTTAAGAAACTGATAAAATGAATGGTTGGAATTAACATGAAATACAATGGTGAACTAAACAACTAATAGAGAACATGATAACTATGTACTAATTTAATTAGGCCACACCATCTTAAATTATCAAGAACTTATGTGAAGAGAGGAAGTAGGTGTCAGAGCAAAAGAGGAGAGGAGAGGTGGGTAGGAGAGAGGTATGTAGGTGTGAGATGAAGACAGGAGAGAGGAGGGGAGTCAGATGAAGAGGAGGGGGAGTTGACCACATGTAGCGCAAAGGAGTGAAGAAAGAAGATTAATTCCTGTTCACGTCGAAAGCGGGAGTCCGGGTAGCCCCTGTGCAAAGACAATCCAAACACAGACAGGTGTTGTAATGAATGACCGGTAGAGCGGAAATGGCGCAAGACCGGGGTGTCATTGCCGAGACTAAAGTCTCGGAGGTGCTCTGCGAACAGGTCGGCCAAGCAGCGTTCCGTTTGACCGATGTACAGAGAAGGACAGAAAGAGCAGGAGATGCAGTAAATGACGTTGCTAGAAGTCCATGTAAAGGAATCCGTGATATGATAGGGGTGATGATGGGTGCCTGTGAGGATGGGGGTGTTAGAGAAATAGAGGCAAGTGCGGCAGCGTGGGTGGGAGCAGGGAAGCGAGCCAGGTTGGGAGGTGAGGTTAGGGAAAAAACTGTGGACCAGGAGGTCACGTAGGTTGTGGGCTCGTTTGAAGGAGGGAAGGGGTAGGTAGGGGAAGATGTGCGAAGTGGAGGGGTTGGACTGGAGTCGCCGAAAGACTCGGAGATGGTGCGTTGGAGAGTCAGGGTGGAGGGGTGGTAGGTGAGGAGAAACGAGAGACGGGTAACGGCGCGGCGGGTACGAGGAGAGAGAGCAAAGGCACGGTCCACGGAATGTGCTCTGGCAAGGGTGGTGTGGATAGTGATGAGGGGATATCCACGAAGGATGAATTGGCTAGCCATGAGTTGAGACTGAGTCTCAAAGTCATGGTTGTCACTGCAGAGCCTGCACAGACGGAGGAATTGGGAATAGGGGATGGAGAGCTTGGTGTGGGTAGGGTGGGAGAAGAAGTTGAGGTATGAGTGTAAGTCGGTGTGTTTCTAATGGATGGAGGTGGTGAGAGTGGAGTGGTGTATGTTGACCGAAATGTCAAGAAAGGCGACGGAAGTGTTGGAAATGGTGCAGGAGAATTCAAGGGTAGGGTGGAAAGATTGGATAAAAGAGATGAAGGAGTCTAGTTATTCGCGGGAGAGCGAGGTCGCACCGATACAGTCATCAATGTAACGACCGTATAGTTCGGGAGTGGGGCTAGTGAATCTTGAAAATACTTGGGCCTCAACGTAGCCAGTGTGTGTGTGTGTGTGTGTGTGTGTGTGTGTGCTCATTTGTGTATGTATGTATATGTATACACACACATATATATATGCACACACACATATATATATATATATAGGTATATATATTATACATATATATATATATGTATATTCATATATATATATATATTCATATATATATATATATACACACATATGTATGCACACACATACATATATGAATACACGCACACGCGCGCACACACACTTACCCAGGTAACATACCTACGTACATGCACACACACACACACACACACATATATATAATCCCAGTAAAAGTTTTGGGTTGGGTGACTGGTTGGTTGGCTGGCTGGTTGGTTAGTTTTTCCAGACGTGCTTTACATTGTACAGAGATAAGGGAAAAGAGTATAGAAGAAGTGTACAGGGAAAGTTAATAGGAGGTGCAGAATGAGTGTACATATTAGGCTTGGGGAGAGAGACATTGAGAGAAACAACACAATTTCAGTGATGCACCACATCTTTTGCTTCTTATAATTTTCTCAAAACCACAATTTTGTAGAGACAGTTTTTCGAATGAGCAGATTGCTTTTATACTGATAACGTTTAGAAAAATAATAGCATATTTATTACAAATGTACAAATGAGAAATTTGTTTTATTTAAGTTTATATTAAAGTAATAAATAAATTTATTCTGAACATTATTATTTATTTTGATCATTTTGCATTAGCACCAAAAACTTGTGATTAAATTTAAAACATAATCATTGTATTATATGCCATATTTTGTGATGTTACCCACGGTGACAAAAGCTTATTATCACAGTTTCTCGTCATATAAGGAGTAAGACTTTAAGATAAGTGTGTCTGTAATATATATGTATTGGGATTTTTACATGTCTATACCTATCTATCTATCTATCTAATCTATCTATCTATCTATCTATCTATCTATCTATCTATCTATCTATATATCTATCTATCTATCCTGCTATCTGAGCCTGTGTATATATATATATATATATATATATATATATATATATATATATATATATATATATATATATATATATATATATATATATATGTATATATATATACACATATAATATATGCACATACGTATAGGAAGGGTGTTCATTTAAGA
>NC_142936.1:16045036-16060036 GCF_046866305.1 Octopus bimaculoides | reverse complement strand
GTTTTCTTTCTTACAGGCAATCAGATAAGAAAAGAAATAGAATGTTCAAATGCAATTGTATGATGAAGATCATATCGGACAAATTAGTTTTACTTTGAAGCAAAGAATGACGGCGCCCCTTCAATAGATACGAGATTCTACGTCGCTCAAAATAGTCTGTAAACAACTAGATATTCGCCCATCAAACAAACATCAAGACTACCAAATTTTCATTTTATTGAAGTCATCGGGATCACCTTAGTCCTTTTCCTTTTACACATTTTAGTACTATTTACTGCTGCCAACCTAGGTTTGACCAATTGAACATTGCTTTTAGTTAAAACCGAACTCTCAAAGAAAAAAAGTAGAAATCAAATGATACTATTAAATATCTAACTGATTCTAACACCAGACACAGAAGTGACGTCTTAAAGGAATTAGCTAAGCGGAACGCTGGATGGCTGTCAGACAAAAGGAAGTGACCAAGGCATTTGATAATCAAGTGAAATCCACAGAAAATCAACCAGCCAAAGCACTGGGCTGCCATCGGACAAAACAAATTCATCAAAACAGTTGTTAAACAAATGATGACCAACGGTAGTCAACCAACCAGAATGCTGGACTACTGTCGAGCAATAAGTGTCCAGAACAGTTGACAAACAAATGGACGTACTTAGGCAGTCAGACATTAAGAGCGCTTGGCCTCGCTCGGACAAAATCCAGTGACATATTTTAGTAAGTAACCAATCAGGACTCAATTTCCACGAGAAAAGCAAACAACGAACAACGATCCTTCTCATAACACAACAGATCTAGTAAAATGAATTATTTTTATTCTTTAAAAACTATATCATATTTAATTACTAACATAACTTACTGCTTTGAAATCTGTTGAACTGATTTCTAACATTATTGCTATGAAATTTATTGAACATATGAACTTACATCAGTTTCTCTCACTGTGAAGCATACTGAATACTAGATAGATAGATAGATAGATAGATAGAATGATGGATGGGTAGATAGACAGAGAGACGGACGGACGAATGGATAGACAGACAGACAGACCGATAGATGAATAGATAGATAAATAGATAGATAAAGATATACATATAATACACGCGTACATACACACACAGATATTTACATATGTGCAAATTGAGCCTCTTAACCATACAACCGTACGTATACGTATGTATTTACATGTGAAACGGATATTCTCACGTGAAACTTGCTTGCTTTTCATATCTTTGTGTATGTAGCCAACTTTTTGCTTGCAGCCAGTTGAACGGCTTTAAATATTTAGAAAGTGGCATACGTGGTACTCAAGTGTTTGTAACTAGTAGTTTTATATGTAGGTATTTTCTGCATATTCCTAAGAACAAATCAAACCACGGTCTTTTTGGAACTACAAACAACCGGTAGATTTTCGTTGTGAGTGGATACGGTAGACAGAAGCTGAAAGATGCCCATGAGTATACGGGAATGCTCATATGTTATGCTTGAGGGTGTATAATATCTTAATTACGTTGTTCTGACTTATCTGTTGTTCTTGTAAAGCAGTTGTACCGAAAGTGAGCGGATTAAACACAATGAGAAACGAAAACATAAATACGAAGACAGAAAACGAACTTTCTTTTCGAACAACGAAAAAAACAAACAGAATATATGTATATATATATATATATATATATATATATATATATATATATATATATATATATATATATATATATATATATATATATATATATGTGTGTGTGTGTGTGTGTGTGTGTGTGTGTGTGTATGAATGTATGTATGTATGTATGTATGTATATGTTAAAGATTCACCTCTTAGAAATGTTCCATGTGGTAAACATCTAGACATTTGCGCAAATGGAAAATTTTAAATATTCCCCTTTTACAAAATAAAGATGAAAATGATCAACTATGAAAGACAACAGAAGAACACTTTATAAAAGTTCGAAATCCGAAACCACATTGGAAATAGACCACATTTGAAATAGTCAGCAATTTAGAATATCCCCCTTTCCCCAAAAATAATGGAAACGATCAATTACGAGACAATAGAAGAATATTTTATAAAAGTTTTAAATCCGAAACCACATCGGAAATAGTAAATACGATTACAAAAAGAACAACTACCACTTTATGCATTAGTTCAGAATGTGTGTATTTGAAAGCTGAAAAACGAAAGCGCTTACACACAACATATACAAACTAGACATAAAATACACGCTATACACAAACGTCTCTCACAAAGATTAATGACATTTTGTTAGATATTTATTTTCAATATTGTTAATAACTTTTTTAAATTCTAATTCTATGAACATGTATCAAGTAATTTTTACAAGGGCTTTAATATATATCGCAGGAGTGGCTGTGTGGTATAGGCGCAGGAGTGGCTGTGTGGTAAGCAGGAGTGGCTGTGTGGTAAGCAGGAGTGGCTGTATGGTAAGCAGGAGTGGCTGTGTGGTAAGCAGGAGTGGCTATGTGGTTCTGTCCGGGTTCAGTCCCACTGCGTGGCACCTTGGGCATGTGTCTTCTACTATAGCTTCGGGCCGACCAAAGCCTTGTGAGTGGATTTGGTAGACAGAAACTGAAAGAAGCCCGTCGTATATATGTATGTATATGTATATGTATGCGTGTGTATATGTTTGTGTGTCTGTGTTTGTCCCCCCAACATCACTTGACAACCGATGCTGGTGTGTTTACGTCCCTGTAACTTAGCGGTTCGGCAAAGGTTACCAATAGAATAAGTACTAGGCTTACGAAGAATGAGTCCTGGGGTCGATTTGCTCGACTAAAAGTTGGTGCTCCAGCATGGCCGCAGTCAAATGACTGAAACAAGTAAAAGAATAAAAGAATATGTGTGTGTGTGTGTGTGTGTGTGTGTGTGTGTGTGTGTGTGTGTGTGTGTGTGTGTGTGTGTGTGTGTGTGTGTGTGTGTGTGTACGTGAGTGTTCATGTCTTTGTCTTCCCCCAATACCGCTTTACAGATTGGTGTATTTACGCATCCGTAACGGTGGTTGGGCAAAAGTGACGATAAAATGGCTTAAAAAGTAAAAGTGTTGCCGTCGATTCGTTCGGCAAAAATTTCCTCTAAGTGGCACACCACCATTGCCGCAGTCTAATGATTGAAACTAGAAAAAGAATGTGTGTGTGTGTGTGCATGCATGTGTGGTGTGTGTGTGTGTGTATACAAACACATACGTACATGCAAATTTTAAAATTTATTGAAACTGAAATTGGGAATTTTTTAACGCTGCAGTTCTTTTTTATTATATCTTTGACTTTGCAGATCAGGCATTCTAGACAATGCTTTTTTGATGGTATAGATACGAAGATTGGCTGAAAAGTTCATAAGCTGCCCAAGACATTTTAATGGAATGTGATCAAATAAGGTTTATTTTTCAGTATAGTCCCCCTTGCGGTCCACACATTACTTCCATCGGCGTTGCAATGCTTAGATCCTATTGGTGAATAATATTTCATCAACAGCAGATATGATGTCATCATCACTGCCACATTAGATCCCAGTCAAGTGTCTTTTCACCTGGGGGAACAGAAGATACTCAAATGAGAAGCAAAACAAGAGGTCAGGGCAGATGATCAACCAGTTCACACACTGCAGCCATTGACACCAAAAACTTGTGTGCTGGAGCATTGTTCTGATGCAAGAAAATCAGTTTCGTATTGATAGTCTTTCGTAAATGCCTCAGCAATTTAGCATGATACTTTCCAATGATGTGGTGGCTCTTTTGAAGATAGTCAATTAGCACGATATCTTTTGCCATCACCTACTCTGCAGGTGAAACGACTTTAGTATTTTTTGGAGCAAATAAGGTGTGTTTCCACTGTATGGTCTCTGACTCAAAATGACGAACCCAACACTCATGTTGGGTTAGGAAACGTTCAATGAAACTAGCCGGATTTATCTCAAACAATGTCGTGATCTGCCTGGTGTGCTTTTGATCAGGAATCAGAAAACATAGCACCCATTAATCAGAAACTTGCTTCGTGCTAAGTTCATTGTGTAGAACATTCTAAACTTTCTCACGGGATAAGCTAATAGCATTGATTATTTGATTTATAGTCAATCAACAGTTATCCATCACCATGAGATGAACAGTCAATGTTTTCCTCAGTGGTCGCAGTTGCAGAACACCCAGACCTCAGGCCAGCTTCAAGACTCTGTTTCCCTCCTATATTCAGCTACCCACTTTTGCACTGCTGAGCCGATGTGTCAGCACCAATGCAGCAGTTGTGTCAGCATGAATGTCCTTGGGAGATAAGCCCTTTTTCTGCAGGTACTTGATAACACCACGTTGCCAAAGTTTGTCCATTTTCAAGAGAAGTCGCTATTAGTTACTTCTTTAAACAGTCAGATGTCAGTTTGCCTGGAAAGAAACACTGCTGTTATTTATAAAATGCGTTGAAATTAATGCCTGCAAGATTTCACATTTCTAGCATCACTCCTTCATAGTCAGCCTATGAACTTTGCAGTCCACCTTCGTATGTTCTTTTCTGAGTGTTTTGTTTGTTTCTCGGTTCGTTGGAAGTGGTCAACCTTGTGGTTGTAGAGGATATAAAAGCTATATCTTGTACAAGAGATATTAAACACTCTTCTCGTTTTCATTCGACAGAAAGAAAACATACACAGACAGACAGAAACACACACGCACACACACACTCTCACACACATTCGCGTGTGTGTATGTGTGTGTAATCGTACGTTATTCAAATATACGCATATATAAACCATATAAATACATTGAAAGATTAAACTCATATGCGCATGTACATAAATTCTTATACGTCTATACATAGATAGATATACATGTACAGTAATCTCTCGCCATATCGCGGTTCACCTATCGCGGTTCACCTATCGCGGTTCACCTATCGCGGTTTATTATTTAAGCTTACATCCATTCCTCCGACGTGTTGTTTTGTATCTATAATAAAATAAATATATACAAATTATAAAAATAATCTTAAAAATATACAGTACAGTACTGTTTCTACTTTGTGGATTTTCACCTATTGCGGGGGCAGGGTGGAGTGGAAGGTAACACTCGCGATAGTCGAGGGATTACTGTATTTATATGTCTCTCTGTGTCTCAGTCTGTTTATCTATATATCTATCTACATCTGTTTCTCTATATACACCTATTTATGCAAACATATAACTATATGTAAATACAAAAACATGCTCATATATCTATTTAAACATGCATACATAAATTTTCGTCCTAAGACTAATTAATCCAATGAAATCTGATATTAGTAGAACTATTAGAAATATATATATATATATATATATATATATGTGTGTGTGTGTGTGTGTGTGTGTGTGTGTGTGTGTACACGTATGTATGAATATGTTTATGTATATATATATATATATATATATATATATATATATATATATATATATATATATATATATATATATATACATACATACATATATTACGTGTATATGCATATATTCGTCAATAAGACTGCTCACTCCAATATCTGATATAACGAGATTCCGGAGAAATATATTAGAAGTATTATACGGACTGTTAAAAGATTTTCATTTATCATCTCCAATCTCATATATAGATAATTACTCCATTTCAATGATGCGTATGTTACTATGTAAATTTATTGATTAAGGTAGCGTCGTAACCAGCACTAAGGATTTTGAACTAACTAGAATACTGCATTAATTAAGCCCTTTGACCTGTTGCTATGGATTAACAATCATACACAATTCATAAGCAAACATGTATAACGTTTCGTTCTCGAAGATTACCACAATCCATTAAAGACACACGCAGTATGCGTACAGAAAGCGCATCATACATATTAACAATATCAAAGCTAAATTGTTTTGAATTTTGGAAGTTTGGCTGTATGTTAAGAAGTTTCCTTCCTAACCACGTGGTTTCAGCTTCAGTCCCTCCGTGTGGTAGAATAACGAGGTACAATTACATCTGTTGCAATTTTTCGTTACGAAAATTTTTAAAAGTACCAAAACTTTATCTGCATGTGCCCTAGCATGGCCACAGCTAGACTGAAACGTATAAAGGAACGAAAGAACATGTATATATATATTTGTATGTATGTATGTATGTATGTATGTATGTATGTATGTATGCATGCATGTATGTATGTATGTATCTCTCTATATATAATATAATATAAATAATATATATATGCATATATACATACATATATATGTATGTATATATATATATATCTATATATATATATATATATATATATATATATATATATATATATATATATATATATATATATATATATATGCATATATGGGTACAAGGCGTCACAAAACGTAAACAACCTGAAATACGAAGACAAACTTGGGTATGCGAACAACGAGAGAAACAAATGAAAAACATGACAAATAACATAAAGAACGAGTCTTCATCAGTTATCGGCTGTCTATCTACTGCTCATTTCGAGCAATTAACGACAATATGAGGCATCGAAAGGCAGTTGCTCCCGCGACCCAGAATGAAATTTGGGATTTGCGGAGAGTCAAAGTTGGTAACAAAAACAGGACAGTGGATACATACAAAAAACAAACGAAAATAAATATGGAGGGCCATTAGGCCAGATGAGGGAAGGCAGGTAACGCTGGAGAAATATTGTCTTTGATGAGAGAAAAGATAGAAGGGGACACAGATAAGAATGCGTCTGGTCTGTAAGACAGACTGAAAGAAAAGAAAGATGGACGGTGGTAACGTGTGAGCAACGAAAGAGAGTAAAGGAGAAAGAGGGATACACACACACACACACACACACACACACACACACACACACACACACACACACACACACACATATATATATATATATATATATATATATATATAGATAGATAGATAGATAGATAGATAGATAGATAGATAGATAGATAGATAGATAGATAGATAGATAGAAAGAAAACGGTGAAGGGAAGAAAAAAGAATTAGAGAAAGGAAAAGAGAGAAAACGAATATATATATATATATATATATATATATATATATATATATATATATATGAGACCAAGAGTGTACGTACGCCGCTATATGTATACATGTATATATATAAAATGGAACAAAAACGTAACAGGTGACAACAAAACATCCAGACTGTTAGACGGTACAAAGGAGGACAGGAATAAACAAGAAGGGGTCATTCGGAGCCGTCTATCGTCAGTCGAGTTCCAAATCATCCCCGCAGTTTCGGCCGGTTACACTCGAGACTGCACCAATCTGGCGGGCCCCAAGAAAATCTAAGCTAAGAGTACTAGATTCTTCGGAAGAAAGCAAGCGAATGTATACGAAAACAAGGACAGAACAAACGGAGAAGTATTACAGAATTACAAATACAAATAAAAAGACAATAACAACAGGCGTCTTTCGACTAAAGACGAATTAAATCAAACTGTCGTGTGTGGAGTAAAGCCTTACGGCAGGAACACAAGAGATGAAAGACCCATCTTTGTATTTTCCTTCGTATCATCTAACTGTCCGGATGTTTTGTTGTCACCTGTTACATTCTTGTTCCACTTTTTATTTTTTATATATATATATATATATATATATATATATATATATATATATATATATATATATATATATATATATACATAAATATACATTTGTCTATGTGTATGTGTGCACATGCGTGTATGTGTGTGTGTCTAACAGAATATATACGTATATATGAACACACACACCAGCACACACTCATACGCACACATACTCACGCACGCAGACGTACATACATATGAAAGCAGTATTTTACGGCTTTCGAATGAAATTGTTTGAAAGAAACTATTCACGTCAATGAGGTAGAGTGGTACAGAGTGCAATAGTCTTGTTTGGGTCAGTCACTAGTTGGAGTTTTGCATCTTAGATGTTCATGTAATTGATGAAATAGGTCTGAAACTTATCTACAAACTTCTCGGTTGAGGATTTTTATTTCCTACAGAAAGTAAGAGGACTGGAAAGTATAGAAGAAACAGATGCCTTGTGTGAATATTCTAATATAGTATAAAATAGTATAAAACTTTCTCCAGGCAAAACAATTCTATAGCAAAAGTGTTTCTGTTAAAAGTTTCTGGAAAATGTTTCTGTAAAACTTTCTATAACGATTCTATAATTAATATGTGAAAAAATATAGATGGAACTTTCAAATATCTGACAGTAAATATTTGATATAGGCGTTTAGGCAATACGGAGACATTTTAACAGTAGGAAATGATACTGTTTTATTTGTGAATAGTATAACAAACAAATGAATATTTATTAGCTTTGGCAGCAAAAGGAATTGATGATACTATGTGTGATTTGGCTAAAATCCTTATGATTCACAATTTTGAATTGTAACAATTTGTGAACCATAACGTGGTTTCTTGAAGAGAGTGTTTTGTAGCCAACATTGTTTAAATATTCATATACTCTTATTTTGAATCTTAGAAGTTTTGCAGTGCTAAAATCGAGCCTTTCTTACGTTAAATATTCGCATACAAACACACGTATCTGTATTTATTTAAGCATATATTCTCATAGAGTCATTCACGTCAAACAGAACGTACTTGTAAGCTTATACGAGGGGTATTCAATAAAGATTTCTTCTGACGCATTTCCTGTCATTGCAGGAAACGGAAATCGTGCAGGTAAAATGAAATATGTCTCTACCTGTCATATTGTAAATTGCAGCTTTTCACTAGTATTCGTTTGTCTTTTACGGCTGCTGAAGTGGACAAAGTGTTATAATGGAGGCAGTTGAATGCAGATCAGTGATCAGGTTCTTGTACTTGAAAAGTCGTACATCAAAAGAGATTTTCGATGAAAAGAAAGAAGATTATGGTGACGAAACACCATCATACGGCGTAGTCAAGCACTGGCATCGCTAGTTCAAATGTGGTGGGGTATCGGTGGAAACTGTTTTCTGGATGACCACATTCCACCATTGAGGATGATACCATTCATAAAGTGGAAGCCGCCATTTTGGAGGATCGCCAAATAACTAATCGGCAATTAACTCAAGAAGTGAAGATAGTGTAGGTTACATGGAAAAAAATCATTCACAACCATTTGCACATCCGGAAGTTGTCTGCACGAAGGGTTCCCCGGATGCTGTCACCTTTTCAGAAGCAGGAACGAGTCAATTGCTCCCAGGTAATATGCCAAGAAAACGAGGAGGACTTTTTCGGTAGACTTATCACACAGGATGAAACATGGGACCATCACTATGATCCTGAGACTAAAGTCCAGTCGAAAGAATGTAAGCATAATAATTCCCCACCTCCAAAGATGGTTCGTGTCCAACTCTGAGCAGTCTTTTTTGAAGGGGAAGCACTTTTCAGATGATGATGAACTTATTTCCGAGGTAAAGTCTTGGCTCTAGACATAACGTACCGACATCTATAGACGAGATCTTTACAGCTGCATAAAGTGATGGGAGAAGTGTATCACCATTGTTGGTGGCTATGTAGAGAAAGACTAATAATTATGTTTCGTTTATCCCAGTGCTTTGGAAGTGGGTGAGGGGAAATCTTTAATGAACAGACCTCGTAAGTTTAAAGTAATGCGTTTAAAAAACACTTATGAAACATGAATATATAAACTATGGCTATCCGAAGATGCAAATATACCAAATACATGAAAGTGTGAATAAGAAAAAACTGTCCGAAACATTTCTGTATAGAATCACGTAAAGATATTTTTAAATTATGAAAACGTAATTTAAAATACATACGAAACTTATTTCAAAATTTGGAAAGCTTGATAAATGCATTATATAAAAGATGGGCTATTTTTTCTAACAGAATATATTCCAGTCCTATAAGTATACATCTTGTGTATAAAGATACATCTGTATAAAATTGTCATATAACGATTGTGTGTTAGGCATATCTTTATCTTTTACTTGTTTTCGACATCAGACTGAGGCCGTGTTGGGGCCCTGCTTACAAGTGTTTTAGTCGAATGACTCGACCCTAGGACCTATCTTTTAAAATCCTAGTGCTTATTCTATCAGGTTATTTTGCTGAACTGTTAAGTTACAGAACATAAATACACAGACAGCGGTTGTCAAGCAATGGTGAAGGGCAAACGTTGACACAACGACACACACACTCATACATACATACATACATACATATATATATATATATATATATATATATATATATATATATATATATATATATATATATGCCCATACATTTTATATATATATATATATATATATATATATATAGATAGGACGGGCATCTTCCAGTTTCGGTCTGCCAAAAGGCTTTGGTCAACATGAGGCATAGTAGAGGACACTTGCTCAAATTGCCGCTCAGTGGGAATGAACCTAGAACGATGTAGTTGGAAAGCAAAGTTGTTACCACACAGCTATACCTGCGTCTATATGCACATCTGCGCCGATATATGTATAAAAAATTATATGAAGAGAGAAAGATAGAACCGTGGAACTCCACTCCCCATGAGAAAATATACGTATAAACATGAATAAAAATTCATACTCACGCGCACTTACACATTCATGATTATACTCATTTTCAGGGTCACATGTACAACTTTTCACACATACTTTCACATATATACGTATACATTATGCATGCATATGTGCACATACACACGTAGGTAACTTACATTTACATATAGTAAACGTAGTTTTACACGCAGGCATGCACGAGATTTTGGCAAATGCTTATATGGGCATTCAGTTATATATAATCAATATATGTGCTTATGCTGACACATGATCCGCATACGCTCACATGCAAACATATATACATACACATACAAGTATAAATATGGAAATGCATACATGAATGCGTGCACAAACACATGCATGAATGCTCAGGAATATACTGTACATCAAAATCCATATATGCATACTGCATACATATGCATATGTTTACGTTCACGTAACTGCAGAATGCATACATAGACAAATATGCATAAATTCGGACACTCTCATGTATATACTCGCACATACAGTAATATTTACGCATATAAGCGCATATACACAAACATGCAAACTCAATGTTGTGTTTACAAAATATGATTCAGGATTTGGGATTTGAAACATATACGTTTAATACAGAAAATATTAAGTTAGAACATGCCATACAGATTATGGATGTAAGCTTAAAGAATTGGGTGCAGAGAACAGAATATCTGGAAGGGGAGAGTAAGAATTATCGTTGCATGAGGCTTTAAACTTTCTGGTTAGTTCTGATGTTTTTAGAAAGGTTTTTGGACTTGTGCATACGAAAGAGAATAAACTCCAATTTTGAGTTCGAGGTTGATCTGTTATGAAATGGCATATTCATTTCTCTCTGGTATAGAGGCTGGAGTTGCCTATTTTTTGTTCATATATGTCGGCCAGTATGGAGGCGCAATGGCCCAGTGGTTAGGGCAGCGGACTCGCGGTCATAGAATCGGTATTTCGATTCCCAGACCGGGCGTTGAGTGTTTATTGTGCGAAAACACCTAAAGCACCACGAGGCTCCGACAGGGTATGGTGGCGAACCCTGCTGTACTCTTTCACCACAACTTTCTCTCACTCTTACTTCCTGTTTCTGTTGTGCCTGTAATTCAAAGGGTCAGCCTTGTCCCACTGTGTCACGTTGAATATCCCCGAGAACTACGTTAAGGGTACACGTGTCTGTGGAGTGCTCAACCACTTACAAGTTAATTTCACGAGCAAGCTGTTCCGTTGATCGGATCAACTGGAACCCTCGACGTCGTAAGCGACGGAGTGCCAACAAAAATGTCGGGCAGTCTATACTTTTTTATTTGATCTTATAGCTAGTGTTCTATTGATATTTTCCTAACTAAATATGTGTTTTGTAGAAAAGCTAGTTTCCGTTTTTCGATTGATGTTTCTGAAGTGATGATGTTAGTATAGTGGATTTGAAAGTGCTCTTTGTTAAAGTGAGGTAGCATTTGGCTGTCTTGTTATTATTAGTGAAGACATCTACTCGGTATACAACTGAATTTATAAGATAAAGACCATCTAGCGAATAAGTATTTTGTTTAATGTAGACTCGGTTTGGAGTTGCTGGAGTTGTGAAAGGTTTCTGGTGCTGCTATTTGCTATGTGTGCTACAAATTTAGATGTGCAGCTGTAGTTTAGCTTTTTTCTTTTCTTTTCTTCAATATTTCATGCATCTTGTGGCCGTTGTTGGAGGAAGCATCTTTATATTGAAGTTAGGGTATTGACGAGGTTTGCTAGGCTTTTACGACTTAAGTTGGGATTTGAGGCATAGTACGTTGCGTTTGCGTTGTTTACTGGAGTTACTAGTAGTTCTCATTATGTCTTGTATGCTACCCATGAAGAAGCTTAGCATTAGTGTATCCGTTTAACTGAGAAACTCTTGTGAAATGGACTCATCTGTAAATGGACTTAGTAGGTGCTTAATATTATTCACTAACACATTAATGATGAAAATAATTAGATAAAATAATTTGTTGATACATAGTAGACTCGACTCGTTACATTTGTTTTTTAAAGGAGAAATAACAGCAACTGCTTAGGTTAAGCGCAATATATCTATGAAGACAACTTTTGTTGATTTTTTTTCTTCCTTTGTTTCTTTTGTCTTGATTATAAGGCTTAGTCTACTAATTTCATTTGTAGTTGTATTCAGTAATCTCTAGTTAGGCTTATAGGAGAAGTTTTGAAGGTGGCCTTTAAGAGTTATGTAAGGTGTGTAGAGTACTAAGCGTTCAACTCTCTCCTCCATGTCTAATTTGGAATTTTTTTCAGCTCTTGGTTTATCAAGTCGAAAATATTGTAGTGATGTCTCTTTTGAAATGTTGGTTATCCTTTACAGAAGAGTTTATTGCATCTATGCCAATCAGTTTCGTACCAGTTGCTTTTCTTTTGTCCGACAGTACAAAGATATTTTATGAAACTGAATTTATTTATAATATTTTTGGGAATCTACTTGAAACTGTCCACATTTATAAAACCAGCCACACTTTGTTGAAAATATCAGAATCAAAGTTGTGTAGCTATTTGTGGTTTTCCGAACAAGTGTCGAAATAGGCATATTCTTTTGTCCCGACATCCTCGGTTCAGTATAAGATTCAAGTTTAATGTGTCGAAATAGGCACAGTCTTGAACTGGATGTTAATTCATAATTCAACTCTTTAACTAAGCTGCAATGTGCGATCGGCGGTGAGAGCTACATAATGACTAGTTATATCAAACTTAGAACTACATAATGGCTAGTTACATCAAACTGGCGTAATTGCAATTAAGTGAAAAAGTTATCGATTCACTGACGTAGAGTAGCATCCTATTTATTCAATGCTGATTCGGTGTTAGCCGCTTCTGAAAATACACAGTCCCGATTTTCAGAAGACTGGTAATAAACTTATGGAGTTTCTTTATGTATATAGGCGCTGGAGTGGCTGTGTGGTAAGTAGCTTGCTTACCAACCACATGGTTCCGGGTTCAGTCCCACTGCGTGGCACCTTGGGCAAGTGTCTTCTACTATAGCCTCGGGCCGACCAAAGCCTTGTGAGTGGATTTGGTAGACGGAAACTGAAAGAAGCCCGTCGTATATATATATATATATATATATATATATATATGTGTGTGTGTGTGTGTGTGTGTATGTGTCTGTGTTTGTTCCCCCCCCCCCCCAATATCGCTTGACAACCGATGCTGGTGTGTTTACGTCCCCGTAACATTAGTGGTTCGGCAAGAGAGACCGGTAGAATAAGTACTGGGCTTACAAAGAATAAGTCCTGAGGTCGATTTGCTCGACTAAACACGGTGCTCCAGCATGGCCGCATTCAAATGACTGAAACAAATATAAAAAAATTATCTCGGTTGGGGAAATTTGATAAGAAGTTATAAGTTCTCATATAAGTATTTATCAATGCAAAAAGGTATAAAAAAAATTCTGAAAAACATTCAAAATGTGTTTCATTTTTGGATTTGGTTTGCAAGATTCTTTATGTGAGTTCGTGTGTTGAAGCATATTTTGTTGTTTCTGGGGAGAGTCATTCTCTTTTAAGGCCTTATTATTTAACACACTCACCAGAAGAGTAGAACAATAACTAAATAATTAATTGAGTGGAAACTTTACCGGTAAGTGTGTTAAATAATAAGGCACTAAAAGAAGAAAACTCTCCACAGACACAACAAAACTCAAAATGTGCTTCTACAAAATATTTCTGTTTAATTTTTTGTATAAAAAGTTCTATAAAATTTCCATAAATACAAGTTCGTATGAAAACTTCTGTGAGAAATTTCAAAGAAATTTTAAGTGAATGATAAATAATAAATGGTAAATAAATGAATATTATAGACAGTCTTTAACAAAGGGGAATGTTTGTGTGGAGTTTATACAAAAATGACAATGAGCACTACAAGACAGAATTAAATAACTCTATATTGGTTTAGCACCAAGAATAATTTTGACAATGTTATTCAGCTACAAAGGTAATGGTTGTGTGTGTACGGTAGATGTTTCTTGAATGTACTGTCTTGTAAACATTAAATTTACAAGATCTATTATTCATATTTACAAGATCTATTATCACATTTACAAGATCTATTATTCATATTTTTGTTTTATTATTTTTAAGATGCTTTTTTTGCGTTACTTAAAGATTAAATACGAGGGTTAAAATGAAAGTATTATGGGTATAATCTTTTTAACGGACGTATAGTGTTTAAAGTGCACATGTTGGTAGAGAAAATTTTCTTTTATTCAATGTTATTATTCAACATAGTCTCCGTCACAAACGAAGCATTTTCCCGTCGGTAAACGCAACTCTCAAATCCCCTTTGAATAAATTTAGTTGTGCACTGTTACAATAGCTTCTTCACAGTCACTTTCGCCTTGGTTCAGTCAGCAAAATCTTTGCAACTGAAGATTTCGTCACGTTTCTTGTGCCTAGAAGAGGACTGATACCATTTCTTGCACTAATCCTTATATATACGCCCATAATCTATCTT
>NC_142936.1:16022536-16040036 GCF_046866305.1 Octopus bimaculoides | reverse complement strand
AGATTATATGTTAACTTATCTTTAAACCCGCTATCGGCTGCCCTCTCGAAAAGGGAGAAGGGAGGTAAAGCACTCTTCTAATAATTAGCTACCAGGTGTTTTAATATAGCAGGAGGGTAACAAGTCTGCCTCAATATTGAGCTCGAGGTCTAAAGTTTTCAGTGGTTGCAGACATATGCAAAAATATATTTTGAAGAGCTGGACAATCTTACCCATCCCAGATTGATGTGACATACTCCCGACCTTATCATTTAAAGATTAAGGAAGTTAGCTCGCTTACTATTATATTTTCTCCCCTCACTTTATTTTAGTATTTCTTTAGGCTTGTTTTTTTTATCCTTTATATCTTTTTATCTTTTACAAATTTTATAAATTTTTACATTCCCGACATTTTTGCCTAATATTTTATATATTTATTTTTCACATACATTTTTACTGTCATTACACAATTTACATTTAATTTACATTTAATTTCGTACATTATTTAAATTGACATCAGGTCCTTTGGTTTTGTTTTCCGGTTAGATGTTAAGATCTTCTATATGCTATCATTTTTTCACGTTTTTTTTTTCGCTTATTCTCACACTCTACGCCATATTTAAAGTTATTAGTTTAGCACAAAGAGTGCTCTGCACCTGAAGAAATGTTTGGATTTTCAGACACGTGGAACTATCAGTAGCACCCAAAGATATGTATTGTGATCCTTAAACAGCAATATATATATATATATATATATATATATATATATATATATATATATATATATATATATATATAAATGCATGTGAGTGTGTTGTTATACTTGAAAATTCTAGTTTAGAAAATCATCACTTAACTTTTCACTTTTCTATTTCTTTGAAAATACTCCACGGACACTTTGTTGGCGTTGAATAATTTTAAAAGTGGAAGAATTTTTAGCTTAAATACCTTAACCGCCAGAGTTTTCTCCGTTTTATGAGAAAAGGATTTTTTAAAAAATATTTTTCTTATTTTTATTCTTCCCATTAACTATCCCTAATACATATTAATGATAGCTAAATTTAAAACTATAATTAAATATATATAATAGTTAACTTATTTAAAACGTTAGGCTAATTTGTATAATTGATTAAAGTATATCGATACCCCCTTGTAAATAGAATACGATCATTTTTCTTCTATCATTAATTGGTGCAAAATAACAATTCAAAATAGTTATCTTTTGAGGTCATATTTTTCCTAGATAAAACATATTAAAATATAAATCAATTGTATTATGAAGTACAACCGGAGGATGTAGATAAATATAGATTACACCGCTTTTGTTATGTATGCTTAGATTCAGTGATGATGAGTACTAGACATAATAGTTAAATACCACTATATAGTTAAATATTTAGATATCACTATTTTTATTATTTACGTGGTTCACTCCTTAGACAGCGGCCTTGCTCGGGCACCGCATTGAAGAGTTTATTCGAACGAAACGATCACAGTACATTTTTTGGGGGGGTTATTTTAAAGTCTGGTATTTAGTCGGTTAGTCTCTTTTGCAGAATCATTAAGCTCGAGGGACGTAAACAAACCAATACACGTTGTCAAGGCATAGTTGGGAACAAACGCCAAAAAACAAAAAAAGAAGCACACGCACACACAGAGATACATACACACACACACACACACACACATATATATATATATATATATATATATATAGATAGATAGATAGATAGATAGACATAAGGCGGGGTGAGCTGGCAGAAACGTTAGCACGCCGGGCGAAATGCTTATCCGTATTTCAATTGCCGTTCCGTTCTGAGTTCAAATTCCGCCGAGGTCGACTTTGCCTTTCATCCTTTCGGGGTCGATAAATTAAGTACCATTTACGCACTGGAGTCAATGTAATCGACTTAATCCCTTTGTCCGTCCTTGTTTGTCCCCTCTATGTTTAGCCCCTTGTGGGCAATAAAGAAATAAGATAGATATGCATACGACGGTTCTCTTTCAGTTTCTATCAACCAAAATCTACTTACAAGCCTGAAGAGGAAGGCACCCACCCAGTGAACCCACATTGTGGGACTGAACACGAAACCATGTGGTCGGAAAGCAAACGTCTTACCATACAGCTATTATGTAAAAGTTAAATCTATTGAGACTAGATTGTTAAGTTGTCATTTTATATTAACTTTCTGTTAGTATATACATAAAGCCAGTACCATGGACATTTGAATAAATTTATTACAGAAAGTAATCAGTACCATAGATATTCAAACAAAACTTATTACATCAAGTAAAGGTGACTTACCTATCGGTTAAATAAATGTTAAGTAAATAATTGATGTTTTCATTAGTAGTTTCAAATTTTGTAATATTTTTTGAAAAAACATATCTTTTATTTGATCTATTTCGAAACATTTTCTCATACAAAATTTAAACAGTAATAACATTTAGTTATTATAGCTTTCTAAACTAATATAACTATTAGAACTTTCAAAGTGAGGTATTGATCGTTATCTATTACTAATACTACAACTTTTATTGAAAATATTTACACTCTCCTTCTTCTTTGTTTCTATCAGAAATAGATACTAACTAGATTCCAAATATAGCATGATAACAGATCCTGTTATCTTAAGTGGTTTTATTGATTTTTCTAAAAAAAAATTCTATCTAGCGTTGTTTTGTTTGTGTTATATGTTCTTTTGTTCCTTTTAAATTTGACCTGTATCAATAAGATAGAAATAGTTGCGGTAAACAGTTTCGACCTCTGAAGATAATGTGATTAACGCAAAGAAACGGTGGGTTAGTTCAGATTTAAAATTGAAATTTGAATTTTGTCTGTCTGTCAGTATGTATGTATGTACGTATGTTTGTTTGTTTGTATGTATGTATGTATGTATGTATGTATCTATCTGAGCATAACCCTATGAACTAAAAAAAAAAAAAATCCAAGAAAAAAAGAAAACAAAAAGGCAAAAGAGAGTCACTTACTGTTATAGTTTCTTCAATGAGAATATTGACCAAGGTTACCGTGGTCTTTTCCGTAGGCTTTTCTTTCCACGGCCAAACCTAAACTGTCCTCCCCTCCTTTTACATGAGAACATTACTGTGTGATACACGATCCCTATTGATCGCCCTTTTTTTTTTTTTTTTTTGATCCCTTTTGATCCCTTTTGATCGAACTACCCCCTTTTCCTTCCTACGATCCCTTTTGATCGACCCCCCCCCTTTTTTTTCCTTCCCCCTCCCAAAAAGAAAAGCTCTACATTGTATTTGTCCCATCTTCGTTGAGCCCTGTGTGGCTAATAAAAGAAATCTATCTATCTATCTATCTATCTATCTATCTATCTATCTATCTATCTATCTGTCTGTCTGTCTGTCTGTCTGTCTATCTATCTATCTATCTAGCTAGCTAGCTAGCTAAAACACACATGCAAATTTTCCCCGACACTCACATAGATAGATAGATAGATAGATAGATAGATAGATAGATAGATAGATAGATAGATAGATAGATAGATGCACGCAAATGTTCCATATACATTTATTTTTGTATATATGTATATGAATATATATGACCGTATAGACGTGTATGTATGTATGTATATATGCATGTGTGTATTCATATATATGTGTTTATATATGTTTGGATGGATGGATGGATGGATGGATGGATAGATAGGGGGATAGATGGATAGATGGGGATGGATGGATGTATGAATGTGTTTATCACTTAGATAAGAAAATGCTGTCAACTCATTTTAAGGGGCCTCCTGAGCATTGCAAGGAATTTATTTTACTGGTGCTATGACTTTTAACAACTAGATATAAGAGGTGTTAGACGTAACTGTGCAAGAGAGGAAACTATGTGAATAAAGCACGTAATACGTATAATAATATAATAAAACTTAAAAAAGGATTTATAAAGGCAGGCAGATATTTACAAAGCACTCAGTGTTAAACGAATTTGATTAACTACATCCAACAATCGGCTAACAATAAATGCAAGTAGAATACACAAAGTAATTCTTCATGTATGACAATCAAATCTAAATATTGTTTAGAAGAATTTCAAGAAATTCGAAGTAAAAGACAGCAAGAGCAAGAATGGTAAAAGCCACTGACGATCGTTACTATTGTGTCAGCATATTTAGATTCGGAAAAAGGTATGAAAATATTTTTTATACCTTTTTCTGTATATAAATATACTGACAAAGTGGAAACGATCGCCAGTAACCTATGGTTTAATCACCAATTAAAGACATGATTTTCTCCATTTTTATTCTTGTTTATACACACACACACATATATATAATACACACACACATATATGTATACACATACAGGCGTGTATATGTATGTGTGTGTGTGTATACATGTACACATACATATATTTACAATTAAATTCGTAGTTTACTTGTTTGACAGGTAATTTCATCTGAGATAATATGTTGAAAATGAAACAATTACATCATGAAAAAGCAACGATAACCTTTAAATCGCGCATATATATATATATATATATATATATATATAGCTCTATTACCTTCATATATTTACATTTATATACTAATTCTGAAGTACACTGGTGTGCATTAAACAATGCTATATTCAACAGTTAGCGATTTCGTGTTCCTTCTAATTGTTATACGTTCAGCAAATATTATAACTATTAATATAATATACATTGTGGATCATTTGGTCAATATTTCGAGTTTTTCCCTTTTCTTGCTTTCGTTGAGGTACCACAGAGATAATTAGCATGAATAGAATAATTCTACATCTTGTATAAGTAGTCTTGTTTGTCAGTTTAAACATGTACTAGCAACAAACACGTTTCTATATAAATATATTTACATATAAACACACGTTAATGAAAACAGAGAAATTAAAACGCAGTTTAACTGTGGTTAAAAACATTTTTATGATTCTGTAGATTTTATGTGAGAAAACACTGTGACAGGAGTCTTGTTGTGAGAGGCACTATTAAACGCATCATCATCTATAGATGTATATTTACCAGGAATTGATACAAAATTCTTGAAAGTTTTTGTAGGAAAATGGCTCTTAAATATATATATATAATATTATTTCATACCTAAATGCAAAATAACCTTATAAAAGTTAGCGATGGTGTCAGCGATGATTCCTAAGGCTAATTCTTTAAGTAACTCAGTAAGTTTAAATAACTCAATAAGTTCATTTCGAACTCTATTTAAATTTTAATATTAATGTTGCACTAGAAAGAGGCTGTTAGGCAATTGTCTCGCAAGGTCGAGAATCTTCTCGTATAAAACAAAACAACAACAACAATGTGAGAATAATAATAGCAGTAATAACTGGATCGATTACTCTAATAATTGCACTCTTGGCACTATACAGAAGCCATATATCAATGTTACAAATGTCATCACAGTGAATTGCATAATATGACTATTACATACTTGAAACAAAACTAAAATATTTCGGATTTCTACTTCTCTAGCAAGTGATTTCATCTGAGACCGAGTATTGAAACTACAGTAATTACAGGGTGGAAGGTTCATTTTAATCATTTAAAAACACAGAAGAACTGTTAATGTCACTCAATGATTTATTACTTGGTATCAAAAGAGCGGCGAGCTAGCAGAATCTTTAGCACGCCCCAAAAATACTTAACGGCATTTCTGAGTTCAAAATTCGCCGAAGTTGACTTCGCTTTTCATCCTTTCGAGGTCGATAAAGTGAGTGTTATCTCTCATAGTTCGAGAAAGAC
Source organism: Octopus bimaculoides (assembly GCF_046866305.1). NCBI lineage: Eukaryota > Metazoa > Mollusca > Cephalopoda > Octopoda > Octopodidae > Octopus > Octopus bimaculoides. The sequence goes on along the minus strand of NC_142936.1, from coordinate 16,034,302 downwards.
AGTTCTGAAATTTCAGGCTGAACAACCCGCGCTATGATCTGTTTATAGCAATCAAGTATATGTGTTGTACATTAGCTCGTTCCCTCCATCAAATTGACGTTGCCGGAACAGGTAGAGGATCTACCACACATCAAGTACTGAAGTTATCGTAGAGCAACGTGAGATGAAGTGTCTTGCTCAAGAACACAACGCACCACCCACTCCAGGAATTGAAACCATTTTCATGCGATCGTGAGTGTAACTCCCTAACCATTAAACCATTCGAAATGCTTCATTCAAGATCGCTGTGCCCAAATTTTATGCTTTGTGTAGAAAGAATTATTTGGCATCTAAATCTCCCCCGCACTATCTGCAGCCTGGTCACTGACAAGTACCACTGAGTTGCACAGGAACTATGTCAGCAACAAGGTCGCAGGTAATGCAACGTAAATTGTGACGTCAACTAATATATGATTAAGAGAAGTTAACAGTTTCTCCGTGTTTATGAATGACTAAAATAAACCTTCTACGCTGTAAAACTGAAATATATCGAAATATACTTATGTATGTATGTCATTCATACAGACATACGTATAAAACGAAATAATGTGTGTGAATATAATTATATGTGTGCATCTGTATATGTACATGTGAAGCAACATATCTACATATGCACATATACCCGTTTTCTTTTATTCCTTTACTTGCTTCTGTCACTGGGTAGTAACCATGTTATGGCATTGCCTTGAAGAGTTTGGTCAATGAAACCCATCGCAGTTGTGCCGTAAGACACATCCTTTAAAAAAATTCTGATAATTATTCTATCGATACGGTTATGCAAAACTAAAAGGTTACAATGATGTTAACAAAGCAACACTAGTCTTAAGCGCCGATAGATAAACGCAAGCACAATGGTGCATGCGCGCGTGTGCACACACATCCGATAGGATTCTGCACAGTTTCCGTCTACATAATTCACTGAACCTAAAGACACTTTGTTGCGTTGCGAACTATATAAAAGAAAGAGTTTTTGAAGTTTCGAGCATAGTTCTTTGTCAGAAAGGAGAAAAAAGAAAAGTCCAAAGAAGGAGAAGAAATCACCAACAGCATGTGTGTAGTTAAATATATATATATATATATATATATATATATATATATATATATATATATATATATATATATATATATATATATATATATATACATACATACTCGCACACACAGAAGCCGGATGGTCATGACTGAGATACTTTTGGTCCTAGATCTGTTCGATCAAGATAAAGTAATATCAACTGCAAGGTCTATAAGTTTTTGCATAACAAGAAAATGTTGTCACTGCACTGCAGAAAAAAAAGAACTGATCCCGAAAAACCCATTCCAACTAGACATATTTTTAAATGGCAATTGAAATTCTTTCATTAAAGGGAGAACTCGAATATGTGCTCGTCTTCTTCCTCTACCATAATGTTTTTCCATTCTTCTATTATTTATTTTTAAGACATCTCAAAGAATTCAATCTTTGAAAAAAGAAAAACGATTTTATCTGATTGGAAAATATATATATATATATATATATATATATATATATATATATATATATATATATATATATACACACATATATATATATATATATATACTTGTGTATATGTATGTATATTTATATGTGTGTGTGTGTGTGTGTGTGTGTGTGTGTGTGTGTGTGTGTGTGTGTGTGTGTGTGTGTGTACATTAGCCGAGCTGATTCGTTTATGTGTGTTGAGATTGGATGTATAGCGTGAATGTGTTGAGATGGTTTTAAGGGGAATGTGTGTGTTTGTCTGTGTACGTATGATATTACTGTAAATGATTTTGTCTGTCTTTTATTACTGTTGTGTTGCCTACGAGTTGTGTTTGTGTGTTTTGTCATGAATATATTTCATGAATATATTTATAGAACCTTTTATTGAAGAAATATTGAAGGCGTTTATGTGTCTTTGTGCATATTTTTATGCCGTAAATGCGTGCAAGGGCGGCAAATGTGCTTTTGTATTTGTGTTGTGTGTGTATTTTGTTGTGTGCATATTTTGATGCATGTGTGGAGATGTAAGTATATGTGAGTGTTACATGATGATATGCATGTTGAAGTAAAAAGAGTTAGTGCTTGAACTCAGAAGGAGTGAACGTTTGAAGATAAGATTAGTCTTGTTCTTGTTGGAATCACTTTGTAGGGTTGAGGAAAACACGGGGCGATGTTGTATGGAATGATACGCCGGACGAAAATGGCATCAAACTAGAAAGCGCGCTTTTATTTTTATCTGACATGCAACGAAATAAGAACTTCATCAATTTTTATCGAACCCTTTCATCTATTTTTATCAATTGTCATTATGATTGATTCTTGTCTTGTAGTATAATTAATACAGATACTTTTGTGAAGGTGTTTGAGCAAGTGTTAAGGGTATTCGGCTCATGATCATAAGGTCGTGAGTTCGCTTCATGGCGATGCGTTATGTCCTTGAGCAAGACACTTTATTTTACCGTGCTCCAGTCCACTCAAGTGGCAAAAATGAGTAGTACCCGTATTTGAAAGAGGCCAGCCTTCTTATATTGTGTGTCGCGCTGAATCTCCCCGAGAACTATGATAAGGGTATGCATACCTGTGGTGTGCTCAGTCACTTGGTCATAAATTTCACAAGCAGATTGTTCTGTAGATCGGATCAACTGAGACACTTGTGGTCGTGATCGACGGAGTGCCAGTTGTAGACACTTATTTCGTCTGGAAGAAGTCACATCAAACAGACGGTCTGCTAATAAAGAAAGACTACAAGCTGAAGTTGAAATTAAATTAAATGATAAGTATTAATTACTGAAAAATAAATCTGTTGTTTAATTGATTTGCAGAATTGATAGAAACAAAAGTTATAATATTGAAAAAATAAAAAAGATTTCAGCAAAAAAAAAAAAAAAAAGTGAAGTCTTCATTTAAAAGTGATGGTTGTAAGTCGACATTTTTTGAAAGTGCTAGTCAGAAAAAAAGTAAACACAGAACACATGGGTGATACTGCAATTTTTGTGACATGTTCCCATGGAATAACTGAATCTAACTTTACGCTGCGCCTTTGGGTTGAATCTGATTGAAAGCAGCAGTTATAATCACAGGAAATCAGCGAAGATATGTTATATGTGTTGTAACCATTCTATAATGTTGTATATAAATCTAACTTTGAAGAGATTAGGGTTAGGGTTAGGGTTAGGGTCAACACTTTAAAAAAATAATTATATTTTTATCTATTTATATCACTACCAGTTTTTGTCGCATATAGTATAATTAATAAGGCTACTAAATCATGTGGAACACATTGCACCGAAGATGATCAGAAATATCGAAACAATTTAGCTCTAAATATTGAGAAATTAAAAGCTGAAGACGAATTAAAATATTAAAAACTAGTTATAGAATAAAATAAATATGTTTTTAATTACGTTATTAAGATTTAAGAAAAAAACATTGTGCAACGCTTCTTTCCATTGAAAGAAAGAAAGAAAGAAAGAAAATGTATCAAACTGCCAATAGTAAACCTGCTCTCGTTTACATATAGTTTTCTTCTTACTTTTCCTTCCTCGATTTCTACAAGGTTTATTCACATTATTTTGAGTCTAATGTGGCTCCAGTTTCATTTAATTGCATTTCCTGCTTATATATTTCGCTTATTTAAATTCAACATAAAACTTCACCAATAATATGTCAAATTCTTATTTATACATCTTCTCCAAAAATATGTCAAATTTTTATTTATGCATCTTCTCCAAAAATATGTCAAATTTTTATTTATACATCTTCTCCAATAACTGATACGATATGATTGTCTCTATCAATAGATTTTCAGTATGTTTCTCACCCGACCCAATGCCATACTATAACATTTTCTGTATAATAGCTTCCCAATAAAGCCAACTACTTACTTCCAATTGCATTTTTTCTTATAAGGAGAGTTCGAACTTTTGTTCGTTACTCCTTTGCACTGAATTTATATTTGGACTTAATTTAAATATCTACTTTGATAATTTTTTTAAACCTCTGGTCTTGAACATTCTAATTGAACTGAGGTTTGAATAATATTTATGTGTTGAAAATAGCTCTACAATATAATAACTTTGCCTGTTTTGCATTTGTTCTTTTGTTTTTTTTTCTCACAAAAATAATTGAGTTCCATACCTTTCCCACTCAAAATTTCATTTACGCACACGCGCGCATGCAGATGTTTTCACAGTTTAAAATTGAAGTCTTATAAGACGAACCTCGAGCAAGTAATCAGTTTATTCAATTGCACACACACACACACGCACACACACACGCATACACACACGCACACACACACGCACACACACACGCACACACACACGTATGTATATATACATATATATACATGTATACAAATATACAATTATGTATATATAATATATTTACCTACATACATACGTATTTATTTACATGAATATATATATATATATATATATATATATATATATATATATATATATATATATATATATATATATATATATATATATATATATATATATATATATGTATGTATGTATGTATGTATGTATGTATGTTTGTGTATGTATCTAAATACAGTCACACACATATACGTATATTTATGTTATTTAGAAACTTCGAGAGAATTGAAGTAAATTATAAGTCGAACTTAAAGTAGATAAAGATATAAATAATAGTGTGCAAACTCACTCAAGGCTCTTTTTAATGAAACATTCTACACGCTAGCTTTGTCTGCTTAGTTCTGCTGTAAAAACAGTTTAATTCAATATATATATAATACATTATATAGTATATCAGATTATGTAATATAATATAAAGCAGTAGAATATAATATGATATAAAGATATATAACATATGTGAATGTAGGTAGGCACACATGTATATGCGTATACATACATACATACATACATACATATATATATATATATATATATATATATGTATATATATATATATATATATATATATATATATATAATATGGTAAAATTGTTACAAATAGGTATATTTATATAGTGCTATACAATTAAATGAGATATGATTATATATATAACTATATATATATATATATATATATATATATATATATATATATATATATATATATATATATAAACGCTTATTCATACACATATACACATATATATATATATATATGTATATGCCTACTTAGCTATCTACCTATCTATCTACCTACCTACTGACATACATACTTACATAATGAATTTATACACCTGGTCTATTACATCTTATGAATAAATTAACAAACCTCTAAGGTTACTCTTCACACCAAGTCTTTTAGGGAGCGTCAATTACTCTAAAACAGGAATTCGGGGCGCTGAGCGAAAATCTTCGCTAGCGCAGACATATTTTTAGGCGAGCTTGTATATATCACAAGTTTGCTTCTAATCTACAGGCATTATACAGAGAGATGCAGAAGGAAAATATTACCGTTAAGAAAGCTCCCTCTCAACAAGAACTTGTCTCACTGTTTGAAATTGTCGAACGAAAAGAGGGATCTCAATCTTAATGCATGGTGGGTAAATGCAATAAGGAGAGAATGCTGTACCAACATCGACAGTAAAACATGCAATTCTCTCGGAAACTGTCACCATAGCTGTAGGCAAATTACATAAGGGAAGGCATCTGTAAGGGAGCTGATAGTTGGATACTAGTATATGACATTTTACAGGAAACCACTAATATATATAATAGTACTATGGAAGGTCACATTGATATACCAGACTGGCTTGTTATACCTCGGACAAATCTTGTAACCAAGAATAAAACCACCGAGTTGGCTGAAAAACTAATACCTCATTGCTTGCCTACACATTATGTACAAACTGTACACAGGCTGCCTGAATCAGTTCCTCCAAGATCATTGTGAGTCCAACAACATAACGACTGATGAGCAGGCCGGTGGAAAGAAGGATGTGAGATTTATATATATATATATATATATATATATATATATATATATATATATATATATATATATATATATATATATGATACAAAAACAAAATAGAAACTACACGTGGAAATGTAAGGGGAAAATAAGAAGAAAAATAAGTCAAAATGCACATTGGAAATCCCAAAAAGTAAAGGCTTTTTATGAAAAGTAAGGATAGATATATACAATTAGATGAACTGAGGTAGGAATAAAAGTAATAAAAGTCATTATTGTGAATTGTCAAAGAGATTCAAAAGCATACCGGTTTAGTAAACTTACTAATCATTGCTATATACATATATATATATATATATATATATATATATATATATATATATATATATATATATATATATATATATGTGTGTGTGTGTGTGTGTGTGTGTGTGTGTGTGTGTGTGTGTGTGTGCGTGCGTGTGTGTGTGTGTGTATGTGTTTGTGTGTGTGTGTGTGTGTATATGTATGTATTCGATTAACACGAAAAAAATTAATTTAAGTTGTATACTCCACCTAATAAGCAGCCGTTAACAGCTTTATTATTTATTCCATATTATGCAACACCACAAAATATTTAAAATGAATGTGCAATATATACCGATAAAAAAAGTTTAACCAGCATTGGGTCACTGTTTACAACATAAGAGTATATTGCGTAGTTTATGTAATATATCCAATAATATACAGATATTTAATGACTCTTCTAATTATTGTAATGAGACATTGCAAAAAAAGAAGCGGCTGTAGGGCTAAAAGTCATTCTGTATGACTCAAATTAAGTTATTACACGCCGTTCATGCAAAAGAAACTGAGTAAAACACCTACACATCTAACATGGGGCACTAGGAAGAAAAAGGTTATAGTTAATGACTTTAGAATGAGTGAAAAATTAATTAACAATTAATGCAGGTAAGTAAAAGGAAAAAAAGTGAGAAAAACCCACGTTTTTTTTTTCCGTTATACTTTTTAAATATAAATGCGTAAATGTCCACGTACATTTGACTAGAGAATTCCCCATAAACACTTAAAGATTGAAACCAAAATGATGACAAGAGAATTTTTCCCATTCAACATTTTAAAATATCCGAATGATGTGTATATTTAGAAGTGCCAAGTTATGGTAGCTATATTACTTACCTTCATGACCTCGAAGATTTGGGTTCAGTTCCCCCGCCCGGCATCTCAGGTAAGTGAATTTGTGAGATGTAAACTCTAATGTGTGTGTGTGGGGAGAGTATTATATACGTATAGACAGAATTAGACACATTTATATACGTCCATACACACATACTTACATATATATACACACACGTATATATAAAAATACCTATATATCGGTGTATGAATGTATATGTTTGTGCTTGTGTATGTATCTATGTGCGTGTCCTTGTGAATGCGTTTGTCCCCGACCACCACTTGACAAGCAGTGCTAGGTTTTTTACGCCCCCGTAACTAAGTGGTTGAACAAAACAAGATGATAGAATAAATACCAGAATTAAAACAATTCTGGAGTCGATCCGGTCGACTAATCTTACAAGGTGGGGATCTATCATGGCTATTGTCCAATGACTGACTCGAGTAAAATAATAAAAGTGTAACGTATGCACAAATTTACACAATCACACACATCCGAACATCCAAACACATATGCACATGCACGCACATAAAAGCATAAATATATCCATAGAAATATGTACATCATAAATGTTAAGTTCTTTCTTTAAAGGCATATCTTTATGTATCCATAGAGAATATGTACATAAAAAATGAAGACTTGTTTTTTTTTCCTTCTTAAATAGCTAACATTTATTCTTAGATGAATTGATAATTGAAACTTTAGTAGTATGTTCCCCATTTAGTTTAGATGCACTGACCTGATGCAAATTATTAGTAGGTGCTTCATCGATGATGTGTACATAAAAATGATATCAAGTACAACATCATTCTATGCGTTGTCATTGAGTACAGCTGAGACAAAACACAGTGGTATTATTACAGACGTAAGAGAATAAAGAGTACATTGATTACTGTCAGACCAAAAATATCAAGTAATGTCATATAAAGAAAGTATATAGACTTCATATAAACGGTGTTAGGTTAACAGCATGAAGAACCAAGTGGATAAGGTTTCAAAAAAGAGATAGTGCAAATACTAAAATATATATATATATATATATATTGTGAAGGCGCGTGGCTTAGTGGTTAGGGCATTCGGCTCACGATCGTGAGTTTGATTTCCGGCGACGCGTTGTGCTCTTGGGCAAGATACTTTATTTCACGTTGCACCAGAAGAAGAAGAAGAAGAAGGTATCAAATAGGGATAGGACGGCGCAAACAGAGATATTAATCGCTATATGACAATACTGAGCTCATAGTCTGTTTTGCGTCGGAAATGTTGCTTCCCAGGCCCGTCACAAAACTTTATTTCGTATGGAACTCAGTGAAACTGTTATTTAAGATATATACTACCAAATGTATTGAGAGTCACTTTTCTCCATTTTACCACTCACTCGTATATATATATATATATATATATATATATATATATATATATATATATATATATATATATACAAATATATGAATAGATAGATAGATAGATAGATAGACATACACACACATATACGTATTTATGCATATGTATGTGCCGATAAACCTACGTATAAAATCGTGTGTGTGAATATACACACACACACACACACACACACACATATATGTGTATGTATGCATGTATGTATAGAGTGTTTGATGTGGTGTACAGATATTGTATTTTGAGAAAAAGGTGGCAGCCAGAATTTTGGATAATTCTTTATCAGATAATTCTTTCTCCCTCTCTCTCTTTTTCTCTCACACACACACACACACACACACACACACACACACACACACACACACACACACACACACGCACATACACACATTCATTAGACACGCAAATATATGCATGGGACTACATACATAAAATAAAACATACAAATTTGTACATTCACTGACTGCAAATACTGCACACATTCACAAACACGCGGTAAGTAAATAGACGACTTTAATTTTCAAGATCTTTTATTTGATATTAATTGGTTGAAGGAGAGGTTTTCTTTTAGCTGCTCGCACATAAAATCCAAGCTTATGCAGATATGTAACATACGTTCTTGGACTAACTTCTAGCTGTTTTGCAATGTCAGAAGCCTTCGAACGGGGTTCGTTTTCCACAATTCTATTCAAACAGCGAAGCTTCCTTTCCGAGGGCCCAGGCTGGCCGGGACGAGAATCTGTTGATTCTTTTCCTTGGATTTTGAATTGCACTATAATTCTATTAACAGTAGCAAGAGGAATTTGAAGGTTTTCGGCAATTTTACACAAGCTAAGACCAGCCTCAGATTGGCCAACAATATGACCTCTTTGAAAATCTGACAGTTCTGCTGAATTTTTTTGTGCGTGGCATGGTTACTCTTCGCAAATTTTCGATATAATGTCACCTGGAATGAAAAAGAATAATTACATTGTAAATTCTACACCGCTGAAAACATATTAAGACGCTTAGGTCAGAAATTTTGAAAAATTAAAGGTGTCTATTTACTTCCTGCATGTCTGTGTACATATATGCATGCAAAAATACCCTGTTGATATTATTGAAATTCCAATGAAAGAGCCTTGGCTCTAGGTTAGCAACCGGCTTTTTCTCTATTTTTCTTTTTCTCTTTTTCTCTAAGGAACCTTGCAATAAAACTGAATAATGACATACACACACACACACACACACGTGTGTGTATGTGTGTGTGTGTGTGAACTGAAAGAGAGAGAGAGAGAGAGAGAGAGAGAGAGAGAGAGAGAGAGAGAGAGAGAGAGAATGAGAGAGAGAGAGAGAGAGAGAGAGAGAGAGAGAGAGAGAGAGAGAGAGAGAGAGAGAGAGAGAGAGATAGAGTGACAGACAGACAAAGAAGCACAGACAGAAATTAAAAAAAATCTGATTATGCATGCGCCGTGCCTGAAAACAAAGCAGCATTGTCCTTTGATTTTTAGGTCCGCTCAATTCGTGCTTACTTGTTGCTAAACAAGAATAACAACATTAACGACAACAACAACAACAACAGCAAAAACTCAGATTCTGCTTTCCTTGAATTGAAGGCTGAAGAAGAAATATTGAGTGCTACTCTAACGTCCGGATGGATTTAAGAATATGTCACTATAAAGCTGATAATAACATTACAACACCGCCTCTGAATGATCTTCATAACATTTTACGTTGATCTAAGATCCATAAACCAAAAGCTTATATTAAATTTCCGTTGCATTACGCAAAGCAATCCCTGATGGACAGAGCAGTATTCTTAAAAAGGGGGAAAGGACATATTACGTTTTCTGTGACTATATTACGTAAAGTAGTTCCATAAATCTTCAATAAGGATTGTATGTTTACGACAGAAATGGTTTCGTTCATGGCTCTTTTCGATCAGATAACATGCATATGTATGTTCCGTTATCGAAATGTCTTATACATGAAACTATTATGTTTACGTCTGAAGGAGCGCAGAAGACAAAATGATTGCGAAAAATAGGAAATGTTAGTACTGTGTAAAATCTTAAAGAAGTTGGAGAGATTGTAGTAATTACACAGTAGCGTGTGTGATGACTGGACAAGGGGAAAATGTTATTTAGATAAGTTTGTGTTGGATAGGGAAAGAGACTATTGAAACTAAAGCTATGTGGATTTTAATATTGTTGTAGCGGTTGTTGTTGCTATGTCTTTTCTGCTGAAAGAAGAGAATTTTAAAGTGATGTTGATAATAGTATTAACATAAAGAAAGCGGAATGTGGGAGAAGAAATCAGGGCATGTGTGTGTGTGTGTGTGTGTGTGTGAGAGAGAGAGAGAGAGAGAGGGTGTGTGTGTGTGTGAGGGTGTGTGTGTGTGTGAGGGTGTGTGTGTGTGTGAGGGTGTGTGTGTGTGTGTGAGGGTGTATGTGTGTGAGGGTGTGTGTGTGTGTGTGTGAGGGGATGTGAGAGAGAGAGTACGTGTGTGTGTGTGTTTGAGCGCGTTTGCATGTGAATGTTTGTGTTCCTCTCAAAGATAATATAATGGTTTGGAGAGAAAGTAAAGGAGACGCTAAACAGGGAATTTCATTGAAAAGATGAAAGATTGCTGGAGAAAACACAGCTGAAGGAAATAACACCCACACGTGAATAAATGAATATACGTACATATGTATGTGTGTGTGTGTGTGTGCGCGCGCGCATGCGCATAACATATTGTATATTATGTCTTATATTGCGGCGAGCTGTCAGAATTGATACCGCGCCGAGCAAAATACTTTGCGGTATTTCTTCCGACCCTTTACGTCGGAGTTTAGTGGAATCAGTTATGTTGCAGGTAACTAGACAATTTCTGAAGCCTGAAAATAATTCATTATCCAGATGCTTTGTACTTACTGTAGTAATACAATTCATAGTATATTTCTTACTTTCTCCGTCAAACAGCCTCGGAGACATGTAAGAATTGACGCGCACTGCACTTCATCTCAATATCAAGGACGCTCCTAAGGCGGCGAGCTGGCAGAATTGTTAGTGCGCTGGGCAAAATGCATAGCGGCATTATGTCCGTCTTTATGTTCTGAGTTCAAATTCCACTGAGGTCGAATTTGCCTTTCATTCCTTTCGAGGGTCGGTAACATAAGTAACAGTTGAGCACAGGGATCGATGTAATCGACTTACCCACTACTCGAACTTGCTGTCCTTGCGCCAAAACTTAAAACCAATATATAAGGACACCTCGGTATATATATTATAAGATTAT
>NC_142936.1:16015036-16017536 GCF_046866305.1 Octopus bimaculoides | reverse complement strand
TGTATAGAAGTGATAAAAAGTTTCCTGTACATACTATGTAAGTTCCAATAGTAGTTCATGTTTAGTCATTTCAAAGTATGGAGCGAGTGCCAGGGTAATAATATTCTTAATTAACTGAACCTGGGAAAGGATAGGACAAGATGTAGAATTCAATTTTGTGAGTAAATGATGCATTTGCAGCAGCTATAAAAGCCCAGCATAAAACTGAATTACATGAAGCCTGAGTAACTAATGAAGAGAGTTGCTCTACCATACTTAATACATTAACGTTATACATAATAAAAGTAGAGGGCATAGCCAAATACTGAATCATGAGAGCTTATATAGACATAGTAGAATAAGGGAAAGGTAGATGAAATATTAAGACAACTCTAACGGGGCTGGATAATACATGGAGATTTGTGCATAACAAATATGAGACCAATATACTTATTAACGGTTCGTGTCAAACATGCGTGTATATTAAAAAAAAAAATCTTGTGCATATGCGATGAAACGTATTCGGAGTGTTTCTTCAAGACTAATTTCTGCTTGCTAGGTCACTGGTAGAAAAATTTTCTCTAGTTTTTTTCCTACCCTGTATATTTTTCCTAATATGATTTTAGTAATTTTGAAGTAAGTCAACATTTATATTTGCTGCCAACAAAAACTGCGCTTGCGCGGTGGATTTGAAAAATTATAATATATAAACATGAGACATGTGCTATTCTGCCTCATAATTATATCTTAATCTTTGGCGAACTCGCTGATGAGAACTTCGCCTAGCAAGTTATTTTATTTCCTATTAAAGTTCGAAATCATGGTCCGGCAACAAAATATGGTAAATGTTTATATTTTTCATTCCCTTCGAAATTACCCCTAACTGTGGTTTGGATTTTGATTTGTCCTTCTAGTATGCTAGGTGTCCAATCAAGGCACCTCTTGTGTGTTTAAATGTACTCTCATTTTATGATATATAGATATATATAGATACAAATTTATATTTTCACATATAACATTTAAACATACAAGTGCTTATTTTCATAAAGTTAGTTTTACACACAAGAAAAAAAAGTCACATTTTTCTAACAAGTTTTCATATAGAAACGTGTACTGAATAAATATTAGTGTTTGCTTAAACCAAAGAAATTTTAAATAACAAGTGTACACTGTTGTTAGCCCTCAAAGTTTAAAGTATGTTTTTCTATGCAATTTTTATATACATTTTTACCTCAAGCAGCGGAAGAAACACATTGTTTTAAATGGAAATGTCACTCATTATTTTAAAACAACTGTTATTTTGTGTGTTTTATGTCACTTATGTTCTTTTGATAAAGGTTATTATTTTGTGTTCTTTTGAAAAGGGTTATTAAGTTGGCTATTAGTTTCAGAAACAATGTTTTTCTATATACGGATAGAAAGTATGTTTAATATACATATCAGTAAAAGCATAAAGTAATTGATTTTCTGTTTTAAAAGATAAGAAGTTTATTTTACCCCAAAAGAGTCAACTCAGTTTCTTTTAAGACTACCGGAATATAGTCAGTGTTGTGTGCTAACGCATTAAGTTTTGGTTTGTATTTGTTAATAAAATATAAATATATTTTCCTTTGTTATTCGTCGAGTAATTACACTTATACAATTGAAAGACTGAGTAGTTTGGTAAGATTTGTCCCCAATAATTTTCTATATGAGGCAAATTTTCCTTATAATATGGTTTCCCCTATTTGTTGGTGACGTACCGTCATTCTTTTCTTGATTGTCATACCGTTACTTCGAATGTAGTGCTCACGGTAACTTTCATGTCATAATGTATATCAAATTGTCAGCAAGGATCATCTTTAAAACGGAATTCGGGGCCTTCAAATAGATGGCTACATACTCCAAAGTTTGGTTGACAGCATTTTCTGGCTTTAGGGTCAGTATTTAGTATATGTAGTTTTGCATTAGTCAAAATCATTTTTAGTGATTTCACTTATCTCTTACTTTGTATAACTGGAATTTTTTCTTGGACGTTTTTCAATTTTTCTTTCTGTAATAGTATTGGTAGATTTATACAAATGTTGGTGAAAATTTCAGCGTTCTTTGGGTTGAATGTTGAAATCTATGGTATAATGTCTTTCTTTTCTTTTGATATTCTCGGACATAAATTTGTTTTTATTTCTGAATTCAAGAGTAATAAGCCTTATAGGATTTTATTTTTTTTCTTTATTTCTTCTAGTCTTTGGTTTCTTGCTTTGTAATTTGAGACAAGCGTGTAAAATCGTTTTGCTATGTTTAATGGAATGTTACTTCGAGTGTGTTTCAAGTGACATAATATAAGGAAATATTGTTATGAGTAGGTGGGCTTAAAATATATCTCAATTCAAAATATATGTCTGATTTTATCGCTATCAAACGCCATCGTGAATTGAATATGAAGGTTTATGTAGTTGATGAGATTTTGAAATTGGTGGAATTTGTCAATATTTTTCTTCAATACAATGAAATACTCACCTAGAAATCTCTTATAGTTTTCTTT
>NC_142936.1:16007536-16010036 GCF_046866305.1 Octopus bimaculoides | reverse complement strand
GACTACTGAAGGTGGAAAGCTACCAGCTAGGTGTGGTAGGTGTTCTGTGATTGTGTGGCGTGTATGAAACTTTGATAAGTTAGTATATATTGGTGGTAATTGTATGAGTGTGAAGGGGAAATATGAAAAAAGAACGTGACAAAAAAAGACATGATAAAAAAACCATAACGAGACAGAGAACTGATTGAAGCGAGGAGAGATAGAAGAAGAAATCACAGATATGCAGATATGAAAACATGAAAATGGATGAAAACTCAAAGAGAATGGAGAATATTGATAAAGAAAAATAACATCCATATTGCATGATGTGGTGTTGTTGTTAGGGCTTACTGTGGACGTATATATGCACATATATGTGTGTGCATGTGTGTATGTTTATGTGTGTGTGTGTATGTATGCATGTATGTATGCATGTATGTATGTATGTATACATATACACACACATATATGTGCTGAAAACTACATGCATATGCACACTTCGTATATGTATTACACGCACACATATTCATATAAACGTAATCGCATATATATATATGTGTGTGTGTGTGTGTGTGTGTGTGTGTGTGTGTGTGTGTGTGTGTGTGTGTGTGTGTGTGTGTGTGTGTGTTTGTGTGTGTGAGTGTATAAACTACGCTTCACACACATATATACATATATGTGCGTGTGTATGTCTGTAAACACGCGTGAGGCGAAGAAGCACCACAGCCTGATTTCGTATTCCCTTAGCAACGCCTCTCCTCTGGTCAGAGTAGGAGGCTTTCAACAGAAGCACAGCGAAAGTACCAGGGGACCTGAAATTAATAAAGTTGCCAATAGATATGAGGAAAGGAGAATGTTTTATATGACGTTGGGAACCACAGCCTCGAAAGCCTAATCCATAGCTTCACCAGACTCAAAGAGCCTAATTCATGACTTACTCCAAGGATCTCCACAACTTATTGTCTTATTTCTTTTTCCTTTTTTTATTAATATAGCAGCTTTAAAAATGAGTTACGTAACTGTATGTGGTAGTACAACAGGGGGTGCATTTTTGGTTTGGGTTAAATTCTGTAGGCATGGTAGTGCTGTCAGCCGGGCCTGTCCAAGATGCTGGTGGAGCGACGAAGCTGTCCTGCACGAATCTGTATAACGCTAGATTATTGCAAACTTGTGAAGTTGTGTAAGACAGATGCTATCACATTTTGGACGGATCCAGCAATCGGCTGTCTGCATCACAAAGTTTGCCGGGAAGGACAGGCAGTTTTCTTCTGGATGGAACCTTTTGCGGAAGAGATTATATGGTGAACAAGACAGAATGGACTGAAGACAGAGCTTTTCCTCTTAAGCCAAGCTTCTCTGGACTTTTTAGTTCCATTTAAAAAGAAAGGTTTGAGTAGAGAGGAAGCTGCTTCCTCCAGTAAGTCTCATGAGAGGTGGGTGAATGTGGAGAGGATGGCCTGTTTAGGCGTACTTTGAGCTTTCGTCCGAAGAATAGAATGAATAGATGGAGGAGTCATGCTTCCCTGTTGTGCTCTTGACAATCGCGGAGAGGGGGGACTTGGAGTAATGGAGTTTCTTGGTTACCCACTTATGGTACTCCTTCCTATTGCAGAATTTTATTCTTATCAGTTTTTTGTTCTGTGTTTTATTTTACATTTTACACCTGTAAGTATACGTTCCCACTGTGCTTTGTCTTTGTATTGTCTTAATTACTTTTGCCGCCCTTCTTATGGCAATTATAGACAGTATTATTATGAGCGCATTATTATTATGCTTATATGTTATGCATATCATTATGCATACATCTACACGTAAGAAAATATATACATACATACATGCATACATTTAGGATTTTTTCTACAATGCAGAGCCCGTAGCAAGTGGTATCATTTATTTGAGATTTCGATTTTTCAGCAAAATTCCGACTGACTTCAAATGCTGTGCCTTTCTCTTTTAACTGCTAGATGTAGATGGCAGATTTTTGGTAAGCCGTATTTCGATGTTTCTAAACGAAGCGGTGTGGATGTTAAACTTTTGCTTGAAGGGACTTTCAGTCAGTCCGATGTACCTTTTCAGTTTGGTGTTCTGATACGCATCCATAGTTTTGATTTCTGTTTCCTGAATACCAGCTTCATTCTTATATCATTCTTTCAGTGACCTGCCATAGAGTTCCTGCATGAACATACAGCCTGAACAGTTGGGTTTGATTTATGTGATAACATTTGTTTACATTAAAATTTAAAATATTGTAGTCGAACCTGGATAAATTGTTCAACCTGATGAAGATCCAAATCAATTTTCGAGATAATTCACATCTGGAATAGGCATTTACAGCTTCTATCCCAGAAGCTTAAAATATTTTTCTGAATCAATAATATAAGCAAGTGTATACACGTGCGCACACACACACGCACGCACACACACACATGTCCATATTTATGCATTATATGTGTATATGCATACACACATACACACACACACACACACACGCATATATATATATATATATATATATATATAT
>NC_142936.1:15980036-16002536 GCF_046866305.1 Octopus bimaculoides | reverse complement strand
TAAATGTGTGTGTGTGTGTGTGTGTGTGTGTGTGTGTGTGTGTGTGTGTGTGTGTGTGTGTGTGTGTGTGTGTGTGTGTGTGTGTTTGTGCGTGTGAGTGTGTCAGTGTGTGTATGTGCATGTGTATACATTACAAACTTACATGCATTTTATCGATTAATTTTTGCAAGTTTTCCCCATAATTAACTTCATTATTGTTTGTTTGCATTCACTGTTTTTTTCATCAGCCATTCAGGTATTTTTTCATATATTTTACATCAATTTACAATAATATCTATAGATCGTATCTCCGAGTTCCTTCTCCCTCTGCTCGTCTTCTTCTTCTTCTTCTTCTTCTTCTTCTTCTTCTTCTTCTTCTTCTTCTTCTTCTTCTTCTTCTTCTTCTTCTTCTTCTTCTTCTTCTTCTTCTTCTCTCACTTTAATTTTTCTTGTACATCTTACGGAGCATTAATATTACATAAATACATTTTGCAGGGTGACCGGCACCCATTAACTTCTTGCCTATAGAATACATTTTAACAGAAGAACCCAGTTAATCATAGAAAATACGTTTAGCGAAGCGATAGTTGCCTGCATGGAAGATGTATAGCAGAATAAAAGCCAAATAGAATTCACATTTTCTAACAACAAATTTTTTTTAAATATACTTATAGGATATAACAATTTTTTTTACTATCTGTTTGCTTTTCTTATCTCACCACTATTTCTCGTCGTTGTTTTTTCCTGTTCTTTCTCTGTGTTCGAATTTACTGTTTTCTTACCATATTTAGATTTTATAAAGCAGTTATCAAACTTGTTTTATATTCTTTGCTCCAAAGCAGTAGGCAATCTTCGACCAACAGTTTCCGATATTTGTTTTGATTGATACTTCTGGTTGCCTTTAAATATCATCCTAATGTCCCACGGAGGCAGGAGCAAATAATGTGAAATAATATTAAACACACAATCCGAAAGAAATACATACATACATACTTCTATACAAAAACGCACAGAGGTTTGTATTTAAATTAGCGAAACAGTAGGTATCAATTGACAAAGATCATTCAAAGTGCCGGTGTTAGAATAAATTTCTCTCTATAGTAACAATTCTCTCTATTCTTCCTCACTGCTGGCAGTAATGTATTTCAAGCAGAAGCAACATGTCATCATTAACTTCTTGACGAAGGAGTGTTACAGGCTCTTTGAATCCACAAAATGTTTACGGAGATGACTTCATTGACAACATTAATATGCTCTGAAGAATTGAAATTTTTAAAGAAGTGGAAACCAGCATTTAAGACAAATTACGTTTTGAGAGGCAGACATCTGCACTCAACGACATTAATCGCCAGGCAGTTTTCGAAATGATTCATGCAGACTGTGATCACAATGCTTTACAGAAGACGGTAGAAGACTTTGGGTATCATAAATTGTATCCAAAGCGATACTTTGACCGTTGACATTCGATTTGAAGGGGAAAAGGGTGAAAATATGCTCTGATTTGCTAGGGATGTATATATATATATATATATATATATATATATATATATATATATATATATATATATATAAATAAATAATAATAAAGGAGTTACGACGCAAAAACGTATATATTCAAATGAACATATTTATCTTCTTCAATATATATTTCAGTATAAAGAATTCATTAAGAGACTTAATAAATCAAAATTTCTTTACACATCATTCAGGAATAAATATAACATCAGAAAAAATACATTCGGTTTAAAAACACAAACCGTTCATGGCGAAAAAATTTCACAATTACAAAAAACCGAACAAAATTTTTTGAGTTAGTTTACCAATTATTTTTGTTGGTAGTTAATTATAATATATATATATATATATATATATATATATATATATATATATATATATATATATATATATATATATATATATATATGTATATATATATATATACATACACATTTCTATGAAACAAAAAAATTATAAAAGATAAGGACTCTGTGGGAATAAAAACATTGATTTTAACCTAGCAATATAAAACGAGAAGCATCGCCAATATACTGTATACATGTATACATGTGTGTATCTACATAAATAGGTATGTATGTTTGGTAGATGAAGATAGAAATACATGTTCAAAAGGGACAATGGGAATTTCTGTCTGTCTGTCTGGCTGTCTGCCTGTTACCATCTTGCTGCCTGCACCAGTGAACTAATCTTGTCAAAACTTTGCATACATGTTAAACTAACATCCAGTTGAATCATAGACTAATTGGATTTTAATAAAAGTCTATACTGATATACTGATATGAATTAAGTAAGGCTTCTGTAAGGCTCAACCATGCATTCCTTCAAGTAAACAGCGTGTGAGAATAACTCAGCTTTCCAAAAGGAAAATATTTCTGCATGCAGCGCCCGTACGTCACGCTAATGTCTCATTAAAGACACGGTCAACTGCAGGATTCGTGGATAGGACATGGAACAATGTAATGACCAATGACCTGGAAGTTGGTTGACCATGAAATTAATTTGATGAATTAAATCTAAATCACCATAACATCATAATCATTTTTATCGTGCACCGCAAGATACGGCCATGCTACGATAAGCTACGACACACTACAACGCCAGCTACAATACGTTGACTATTTCTCAACGTATTTGTAAATCTATCTATTTATCTAATTTATCTTACTCAGATGCATGCTCGTTTGTTAAAATCATAAAGGGTCATTCTTATTCCCTCAATATCGAATTAATAGTTTGTAATACTATTTTTGGCAATAAACTATTCCCAGTTCCCGTTTACCGTTACATTGTTCCATGCCCGATCTCGTTTTCTGTTCAGTTCCCGTCTTTATGCTACAATAAGAACTCTACAGAAACACATTCTCTCAAATACATTGTAATTTATACACACACACACACACACACATACACACACACACACACACACACACACACACACACACACACACACACACATATATATATATATATATATATATATATATAAATATATATATATACGTATACTATAATATATATGATATATATATAATATAATATAAGCGTGTTGTAATGTGTAATATTTAGCATAATATTTCTTATATATACATGCATATCTATATCTACATTTACGTATACATGTCTAAATCTAGTTATCTACCTAGTTATCTACCTAGTTATCTATTTTCATGTATGTATGTATGTATGTATGTATGTATGTGCAACCCGTAAAAATATCCATTTTGTCTTTTGTTCACCGATTTTTAAAACGACATGACAAAAGAAGATACAACAGTAAAATTGCAAATACAAATTCTTTACAGTTAACAGAAACGGGTTTTTTTTTCTAGATGTTAATAATAATAGTGTATCACAAATGTTTCCATTCGAACAGGAAGGTAGTGTAACACAGCAATTCAGTTCCTGCTTCAACAAAAAGAATATACCTGTAAATGTCCAGAGAATCAAATATAGTTTGAAGGAACACAAAGATTCTATCTGCAATTCATGGTATCTTATCAATTTTTATCTAGGCAATTTTTGCCTTAAAAGATTCAAATCCTTATACAACTCAAACTACCAAACACCAACAAGAATAGAAATCTTAACAGCTTCGCAATGTTTGCTGTGGTGCCAAAGAGTTATTTCATTGCAGTGCTAACTTGTCATGTCAAAAGATATTTACATCGTATCTTTTCACTTTATAGAGACAGCAGTGTTATTAAAATTTCAAACATAGCCCGTATATTTTCCTGCAGGTTACAGACGATCAGCTATTTGAATTGAAACCTGACACATTTATGGGAAGCCAGTGGATAGTTACAAATTGTTAAGAGTTAAGGAAACACATGACTGTAAACTATGTCATTCCAATGACAAGAAAACGGGTTTGTATTGCACGAAAACATATGAGCAAGCATACATCCATACTTCCACATTCTCTCTCTCTCTCTCTCTCTCTCTCTCTCTCTCTCTCTCACACACACACACACACATACACACACGCACACATATAAAAACATTTGTATAGTATATAATACATGAATTAATTCATGTACATGTACATATATATATATGTATATACACACGCACACATAAACACATATCTATAATATGTAATTCATGAATTAATTCATATACCTGTACATATATATGTATATATATATATATATATATATATATATATATATATATATATATATATATATATATATATATATATATATATATATGTATGTATGTATGTATGTATGTATGTACATGTCAATGCAATTGAAACAATTGTTAGATGTTTAAGGTGTAATCTAAAATAAAGATATGATTTTCTTCGTACATATTATTATTGGGCTGAACTAGAAGACATCCTGATTCCTATATCTGTTGTTAGGCTTATTTGATCAGGCGTGTTGTACAGGATTGGAACAAGCAGTTGGATTATGTCGCGTGTCTATGAGTTTTCGTTGGTAGTTCATTGACATGACCGAGCGAGTTCTCAAACCATGATGTGGTGTTGGTGTGCAATGTGTATCGCAACTGAAGGAATTAACAGTGTTGTGTATGTCTACTTCTTATATATTGAATTTTTTCACGGTACCCAGCCCTAGCTAGAGCAGCATTATAATAAGTTGCATGTGATTCGAAAATTTTATTATTAGCAGATAATCTAGAAATTCTTGTAGAAATATTCTTAACTAATCCCCGTATAATCGAAGGTGAATGTGTGGATGCTACGTAATGTACTTATGATCATTTGGCTTATGAAATGGTTCAAATAATCCAGTAGCGTCAAGAAAATTCATTCTACGATAATCTTTAGCTATAGTAATATTTAGTCCTAAATTTTTAAAAAGCTTAAATAAATTTTTCCTATGCCTTTCTAATTGTACTTTGCTACTTCTGTCCAGACAAAATAAGGTATCATCCCTATATAGACCCCCTGTTACTTCCGGAAAGGAAGACTAGATTAATGAAAGGATATATATACCGACAAGGTCAGTGACCTGAGCAGAATTTTACGAGCCCATTGCTATATCAAATGCGTTCTCCCTCTCTAATTTACTCCATAATCTACCAACAAAATCTATTAGAGTGGCTAGCGCGGCAAGTATAATATCGGTTTCGCATCGAGACAAATCGGAATTTTAATGCTATAAACCAGGGCTTGATTAAGAACGATCGGGTTAATAATGGCATAGTAGCTCTCTATATCGCACATACTATAGACTTACGTATTTATATTTATATATAAACTATGTATATAATGCATATACATATTATATATATATATGTACAAAATTTACATAAACGTGATATACTATACATACACACAAACACACACACGCACATACTCATTTTTTTTTGTTTATTTATCAATCAATCTACCTATCTATCTATCAATATCTGTGTGTGTGTTTGTGTGTGTGTGTACGTGTATCTTTCTTATATAGTTTTGTCTCTTCTCTGTACACACACACGCGCATGTACACACTTGTATATATTATATACATTTTGTATATACACTATATCAAGACATCTACATATATGAATATATATATATAGAGAGAGAGTAGACTAGTTTCAGAGTGTTGCCCCTTATATATATATATATATATATATATATATATATATATATATATATATATATTGATCCATTGATTGATTGGCTGATTGAATGACCTTTCATTCAGTTATGGAGATATCTCTCTTTGAACTCATAAAATGTACAACAAAATCCTATGCATGCACACAATCAAATTAAAAGCACAAAATATCTTCTCTGTATTTTATAAAACAAGATTTCTCTCCGTACAAAAATCTTGTTTGAAGGAAAAAAATAACATTAACTTAATAATCTGCTTAATAAATAACTTTACAATTCCCTAAACTCCCAATTTCAAGTTGTTTGCTTATTTATTAATGTTAACAAAGCATACATTTATTTATTAAAACTGGAATTAGTTCCCACATAAAATAATGTTACAGTACATATCTGGGTATTTTTTCTTTTTGCTTCAGGAGCACACGGTTTGTAATGATTTCTAGCAATGGTTGAACACTAGAGCAAATAATTGGCCGCGGATGAATGGAGAAGTCAATTTGTGCAGAAGTCAATATAATCAACTAAAATAAGACTTACATAGTGAATGAAAAGTGACGTAACTAAAATACAGAAAAGATCTTTTGCATGGGACGAAACCGATTTTGCGATTTAAGAGCCTTTTGTTATTAACGTCATGGCAATATCTTTTTTTTTATTATTGATTTGGGTACAAAGCCTGAAATTAAATCAACCCAACTATTTGACTGGTTGGGTTTTCATTGAATTTATTGATCATCGTGAACGATGAAAATCGAAGTCAACCGGTTGTAGGTGGAGCGTAAACATGTAGTGAAATATCGCAGATCATTGCTCATTCAGCAAATCTGCTACGGCTACTACTACTACTACTACTACTACTACTACTACTACTACTACTACTACTACTACTACTACTACTACTATTGCTGCTGCTGTTGGTGATGTTGATGATGATGACGTTGACGGTGATGCTACAACTACTATTACTACGAGTGATGATTTCAATGTTTGCCGCAAATCCAACAGTTTTGTGGGGAGGGGCAAAGTTAACTCCAGTACTATATTTTATCGACCTCGAAAGGGAAAAAAGGCAAAGCTGACCTCGGTGACATTTGAACTCAGAACGCAAGGAGACAGAAGAAATATTGTTAAACATTTTGTCTAACATGTTAACGATTCTGCCAACACACTGCTCCTAAATATAACAGCTAGACCTTCTCTGCAGCGTTAGTCTCACTAGTCGTGGTTCAGTGCCCACGACTGATCACAGTTCTGGAATGTCATTGTAGTTTTGTGGGATCATAAGAATTCACAAGTTCAGACTCAACCTCCTGGCCACATCAGACAAAACGTTTAGCAATATTTCTTCTGTCTCCGTACGTTGTTCTGAGTTCAAATCTTACCGAGGTCATTCTTCATCACTTCGGTTTTCCCGACCTGCTCATATTGTGTCTCAAAGAGGACAACGTACCAGGGGCTAATGTCATTTGTGGCGCACCTCGATGTCATCATTGTATTATGGTATCCGTCCACTGTGTAGGGTGTGGATTTTAACACTCCAGCCTGTTTTCTGGGCTCATCAATCCCCAAAAGTAGACAGACGGCACCGTACTTTTTAACTCGTTTCAATAAACACAAACATCCCTTACGTCGGTTAGTGCCTGTCTCAAGTAAATTATAGAACGCGCTTCAAAGGTCAAAAGCTTATATCCTTGTGTGTGTGATTTAGAAATATGTCGACTTTCTCTCTCTCGAAGAATACCTTGGAGCAAGTAGAAAGAGAGACACAGACAGAAAGAAAGTGAGAAAATGAGAGCGACTTTCGTAACACACTTCTGCTAACTTGCTTGTTCATCAGGAATCCACGCAAATTCAAATTCTCTTTATTTGATTCTACATTTGCCAATGTGTGTGTGAAAAGTGGTGCGTTGTTATAGCTGCTGTCAATTTGTTAATATTTAGCGACTCTTCAGTATGATCGTATTTATGTCAGAAGAACATCATTATTTTTTAAAGTGTTCGTGTTTTCATTTACAAGTTTTTGTTCTGCTTTTTGCGTGTTGTCAGTAATGATATTTTTATTAATTTTTTGCATTATTATTTCTATCACAAACATCAAATATATCATTATTTTGTAAAATATTCATAGTTTCATTTATCGCTTTTTTCTGTTTTGTGCGTGTTGTCTTTGCATATGTTTTTGTTCATTAAATATCTTTCTTGGTGTTTTCTTAGATGAGTTGTTAAAATATGATAGAAATTAAACAAACTGAAACAAAAACATTCTTATAAAGACGTATTTTTGGCAAATGAGAAAAAGAAACAAGAAATAATTTCTTTTGTAATGGTTATATCACATTAAATTAGAAAACTTATCCACATTTAAACAACGCTTAGAATCGAAAACTGCGGAACCGAAAGAACAACACTTCTAACTTAAACAAATGAAAGTAATGAATCTTAATAATTCTTTTTCATTTTTGGCATAAGGCTAGCAATTTTAAGAGGAAAGGCAAGTCAATTACATTCACCCCAATACTTGACTACTACTTTATTTTAACGACCCTGAAAGAATGAACGGCAAAGTTGACCTCGATTAAATTTGAATTCAGAACGAACTGAACCAGAAGTACCACGAAGGCTTTTGTCAGACGTGCTAACGATTCCGCCACATCACCGCTTTAATACATCTTTTCTAATTTTAACTGAGGCCAGCAATTTCAAGTCAATTGCACCGACCTCTGAATCTAGAAACCGAATCATTTGGTTATATATACAACGTATGGAAGGAGGTAGAGGCCTTATGTAGCTAGAAAATTATTACAAAATATCCACCATAGGACCACAAAAGTACCTACTTCAGAAGCAAGGAAAACTAATACAAATAGCCACAAAACACGAACAAAACAACAAAACAAAAAAGTTGCAGTCTTTAAAGAAGTTGATAAATACAAAAAAGAAGTCATACTACCTAAAAACTATGAAGAAAAAGAAGAAACAACAAAAGCTCTAAAATAACTGAAATCCAAACTAAAACAGCAACGGATCATGACAAAACGATGTCAAGAAAAGTCACTTCATGGCAAACACTGGTGTTACGACACACGCAGCCCTCTGATACCACCACAGGTTCCAACATAAACAGCCTGCAGTTTGCTAACTTGGAAAACCGCGTGCGCCAACGCTCAGTAAGTCAAAACCGCTCAGAACAGAAGATAAAGCAGTGAAGAAGCCCGAAGAGCCGCCAGCAACAAAGCAAAACCATTGCGTATAGTCAAAGTAAATTTTTTTAAACACTTAAAAACAGACAGTTCTTTGGAAAGTTCTTTTTTTCTTTCGTTTTCCTTAAAAGCAAAACAACACAGACAGTTCTTTTCTTCTTTTTCTTTTAAAAACATTTCACAACGATAGTTCTTTACTTCTATTTTTTTAAAAAAAACATTTAACAACAACATTTAACAACAGATAGTTTTTTTTATTTACTTCTGCGATGTTTACTTCCCTAGTTGTGTCGTTCGCGCCCCTTTGCTTTCTTCCTTCCGTAACACTGTAGCCCCACTGCGTAAAATGTGCGTGTCCCCTGCTAGTTGGCTGGTCTCATTCGTGTTGTCCAGCTGTCCTCGCAAATCGAGGGCTAGCTGTATATATCAAGCGATGCAGTCAGAAAGATAGGTAAATCGCATGTAACACAGTGCGTGTTTACCTTCGAAACTGGGTTCTCTGTCGTTGTTTTAAACTCTCCGTGACAGTAGCGGTCAAGAGATCAAGTGCTTACAGTTATAAAAAAACTGTGCTTTCTAACAAGACAATCGAAATCTCGCTGACATGAATAACTAGAGCACTGTTTCAAACCCAGCCAATAGCAAAAGAATATTTCTCAATATCACCCCCTCCCTGTGTAACACTGGGTTAACCAAAACGCAAAAGAAATAGACAATGCAAAATCCCAACAATGGCTGAAAAACTCAGGACTCAAAGCAGAGACTGAAAGATTTTTAATTGCAGCACAAGACCAAAACCTTACCACCAGAAATTACCAAAAACATATAACGAAAAGAAACATAAGTAGCTGCAGAATATGTGGCGATGGACAAGAAACA
Source organism: Octopus bimaculoides (assembly GCF_046866305.1). Lineage (NCBI taxonomy): Eukaryota > Metazoa > Mollusca > Cephalopoda > Octopoda > Octopodidae > Octopus > Octopus bimaculoides. The sequence goes on along the minus strand of NC_142936.1, from coordinate 15,992,882 downwards.
ATAAATCATATTGTCTCTGGTTGCCTAGTCCTGGATAAGAAGGAATATATTCACAGACACGACAGAGTTGGGACCTATATACACTGGAAGCTATGCCTACACTATGGAATAACAACAGAAAAAAGATGGTATAGTCACACGCCAGAAAAGGTTACAGAAAATGAGAAAGCAACCATACTATGGGTTATGCCAATACACACATAGAGAAATTAAGGCCAATAGACCGGATATAGTTGTCAGAGATCATCAAGAAAAAATGCTTTCTAATCGCTGTACCAACACCAACAGATGACAACGTTTCTCTAAAAGAAATGGAGAAACTTTCAAAATGCAAAGACCTGAAAATAGAGGTAATTCGAATGTGGGAGTCTAAAATCAGAAAAAAATCCTATCATAGTAGGGGCATTAGGTATGATAAAAAAAATATTCAGACAAATACATAAACAGAAACACCAGGACTAACAAGTATATATAACATACAGAAAATAGTACTACTAGGCACCGCACACATCCTACGTAAAACTCTTTCAATACAGTAACAATAAGAGCATCACAACAAACCACAACACATACCCAAGGCACACAGAGCTGCGGTCGGTAGTGCAGTGAAAGCGCGTGATAAAAATAAGACTATTGAATAATAATAATAATAATAATAATAATAATAATAATAATAATAATAATAATAATAATAATAATAATAATAATAATAATAATAATGGAGCTAGAGCATAACAGACCGAACCTAGTGGTGGTAAGCAAGGTGCACCACATATGCTATATAGTTGATGTTGCATGCCCCTTTGACTCACGAATAGTCAAGAAGGAAGGTGAAAAGATAGATAGATACAACCCACTTAAGTACGAAATAGCCTGGTAATGGAAAATGAAGAAGGTGAAGATAGTACCAATTAATGTTGGGTCCTTGAGACCCCGAAAGGATGAAAGGCAAATTCGACCATGGCGGAAATTGAACTCAGAACTTAAAGACAGACGAAATGCTGCTAAGTCTAAAAACCGAAACAATTCCTATCATAACAGAAACAATTCCTATCATAGTAGGCGCATTAGGTATGATAAAAAATATTCAGACAAATACGGAACAAAAATACCAGGACTAACAAGTATATATAACATACAGAAAAATAGCATTACTAGACACCGCACACATCTTACGTAAAACACTTTCAATACAGTAAAAGTAAGACCATGACAACAAATCACAGCACATACCCAAGGCACACAGAGCTGTGCTCGGTAGTGCAGTGAAAGCACGTGATAAAAATAAGACTACTGAATGATGATGATGATGATGATGACGATGATGATGGCAACGATAAACTTTATTAAGCATAATCAGCGACTCTCAGAGATAGTGTCTCGAAATGAAAACAAGGACAGATATTGTAACTTTGAAATCCCACGCCTGATACGACTGCTTCATGTCAAACAGATTTCAATGAAAATGGTAATGTCTCTCTCCCGGTAGGTGTTCTGTGGTACAGTGCCGATCGTCTTTCCATTAATGTTGTGCAAAGAGTTAAGTGGAGAAAATAAATTAACAAAAGCAGCAATGGAATGTTGTCTAGTAAACTGAACCATGAAAGCGAGTATTCCTAAAACGAATGCTGGAGATCTGAATCGATACGAGAGTCTTATGTTAAGTATTGTGTATCAGGATTAGAAAAAAAATTTCTAGCTTAGAAACTGAAGAAATACAGCGAAAGATCAAATTAAAATTACAAGAACCAACATATCAGAGCGAGATTGATGTCAATAACTCGTTAGAGAACCGTGATCTGCAGCCATCAAAGTCAAGTAGGAGAATACGATGCTCACACTTGAATCAAAGGCACCAAATAGTATGCAAGATGAAAAAGAATTTAATGTAGATTGTCTTGTTATAGATCAACAAAAGTGCCTTGAAAAATAAAGGTAGAAGGTGCAGCTACATGAGGTTTCAAATTTAGTTAATTTGTGGTGGATCGAACCAAGTTTAAAGAAAATATATCAATAGAGAACAGTATGATTGATAGAATTATCATTAAAGATGCAAACACATTGGTATTAGCGGGTGTCGATCTTACAGATTTGTTGGTGGAAAATAAACAGGAAAAAGAAGGATCAGCAAGTAACCCGGTGGTAAAGGCAGATACTAATGGAGATTAGCGACCCAATGAAGTGGACCAGTAGAAGAAAGATAAGTGAAAAACAGAAGAATAGGTTAGACCAGAGGAAATTTATCACGTAAGAAAAAGTTAAATGGGACAATAATTGAAGAACAATAGCAGAAAGTAAAGGCAAAAACTGCTAAAATATGAAGGAAGAAGTAACTATTTTAAGCAATATTGTCTTTTTCTATCAAACTAGAAACACCTATTTTATATTTTTGATGGAAATGGTAAGACTGAATCCTGAAGGAAACAAGATATTTTCAGGAGAAACGTTTTGGAAAAGCTGCCAAGCACAATAATAAAGCACTGTGGTTAATCAAAGTGAAAAATTACACTGAAAATGTCTCACAAAAAGATATTTGTCATGAAATACACACCTAAGATATGTTGAGACTAAGACTTAAAGAAATCTGTATTTGAAAACAAGAAAAAAAAATTTTCACTTCACTAACAACATGGGGGCTGTGTTTCACAGAAATTTCAGAGTAGACTAGTTTACAGAAGTTTTATTTCAATTGGGAGCAATGGTTAGCTGCTACTTTGTACTACGCTTGGAAGAGTCATAATACAATAAAAATTATGGAGCAGTCATAAATATGTCTATCTATCCTATACTGAGTATAAATTCATCTCAGTTTATTGATTTACTTTCTCACAATCTGCAACTAAAACTGAGAACTCATTTTTTGTTGTTAAAGAATTTGGATGCATCAAAAATAGTTTGCCTTGTGCGGTCCGTTCACCAATCCTTTGGTTGTACTCAAAAAGTGTATGTGTCCATTCCTCGCAATTCCCTCGTCCAATCCAATATGCTGTTTCAGTTGTAGCGACTTCAGTTTCTAGAGTAGTAATCTCTTTCTCTGGAAATCAACAAGTGTTTGTGAAATGCCCCAGGGATTGATCTGACATTCCTCATTTCTCGCATAGTGAGTTCTATGTAGCATGTTCACATTCAGGGAGAGGCAGTCATCTTTTTATCAGAGCACAAACCTTAGAACAAGAAATCGTGTCCATTCCAATGTTCTGGCTAGATCTATTAGAGCTGCTTTTTCTATTTGTTGCACATGAGTCTAGAATTGCAAGAAAATACAGTTAAACATCCGAGAGTATGTTCTTAAGTCAAAAAATGAGAATTATCAATACACAAAAGCCCAAAATCTTACTTCCCAGAAACATGGCAAAATTCAAATTTAAAAATCATAATGAAAATATTTTTGCGTTACAATAAAAATAAATGCAAATATAATTACATACAGAGAGCATTACAGAAAAATAAAAACTTGCTCATAGTCATTTTAGTTTAGCAAAAATATTTCTACGTACTCAGGCATAGCAAATGCAACTTTAACATCCCACCACCTTGCTCTCCATGCATAAATTGTCCTACAAGTAATATTATCTATTTCACAGCTGTAAACACCAACTCTACAACACCAACCACAACCACATAAGTAGGGACAACTGCAAGCTGGTTCAAAACAGGATACAACCAACAAACGAATACATTTCCAAACACAAACAGGGAAATTCATACCCTACTGAAACACTGAACTTAAAAAATAGCCAATCTATCATTTACTGGAAAGTATTGTCCCATGCACAATCGTGTCAAGCACACAACAAAACTTGCCAACACTGATTCCTAAAATTCTCTTTTTCAAGACCTAAATACTCAGCCGTAACTTAGACTTAAACCGATATTTCTACCAGTGAAATGCTACAATCTCTCACCCTTCTTCCTTAACCGACCATAAATAATCGTTCTAATAACAGCAAACACTATAGTTTTTTTAACTCTACTATAATTATCTAAAAGTGCTAAGATTATCATCTATAATACCTACAAAAACTTTCCACGTGCAGTAATCCCTTGACTATCGCGGATGTTACGTTTCCCACCCCCGTGATAGGTTAAAATCCGCGAAGTATAAACTATTGTACTGTATATATTTTTAAAAAATTTATAATTCGTATATATTAATTTTATTATAAATTCAAAAGAACACCATGGAGGAATTGACGTAAGCTTAAATAATAAACCGCGATAAGTGAACCGTGATAGGTGAACCGCTATATGGCGAGGGATTACTGTAATTCGTTGCTTTCCCCAGTTGTGATTAAGACCGAAAAGCTACACCCAATTCTGTTGTCACTGTTATATTAAAAATATGAATTGTGATATGATTATGCTTAACTCTCTTGCGTGTTGCTTTTAAATTTCAATAACGCCCACATTAAAAAATTTTTTAAAATTCTAATTGCAAGTACAAAATCAGTTGATTGGTGTATAACACACGCTATCGCATAACTAATCCCCCAGCACACAAGTCTATATATTCTAATAATCTATTTCTATAACATAATTGTTTATCAAATATATAGGCGACATCTACTCATATTTCATTTATACACTGATAAAATATATTTGCATATATTAACATACATACATGTACTATATAGACATGTGTGTGTGTGTGTGTGTGTGTGTGTGTGTGTGTGTGCGCGTGTGTATGCGTGTTTGTATATACATTCGGATGTGTGTGCTTGTGTATGTGTGTAAAAGGGGATGGAATACCACAACCCAGACAGAATAAAGTTGGAAAGAATGAAAAGAAAGAAAGCTTGCATATATATCACTTAAAAGTATCTAAATCTAGTTTATAATTTATTCAGTAGTTTCACTATTTTGAAAAGAGGTTAGTCCTGTAAAACATTGCACAACATTGTACATCATTAGAAATAAGTTTATACTCGAGGTGATATCAGACTATTTACGTTTAATAAAAGATAACTTATTCACCTAAGTTTTAACATCATCTCCTCCGAAATAGTCACCTTGCGCAGCAATACATCGGTCCCAGCGTTCCTGCCGCTTTTGGAATCCAGCCTGGAAGTCGTTTTTCCGTAAGCGAGTCGAGAACTTTCTGCGATTTGCTCAGGATCTCGACAGCTGTGTTAAAACGGTGATCTTTGAACTGCATTTTCATCTTGGGGAAGATATGGAAGTCCATAGGTGTTAAATCTGGCAAATAGGGCGGGTGTGGAAGCGACACCATGTTTTTGGCGAGAAACTCGCGAGTGAAGAGAGTTCGGTGACAGGATGGATTGTCGTCGTGAAGAATCTAATTCTTCGCGTAACACAGATCCGAATGTCCTCCCTCAAACGCCTCAAAACGTTCCAGTAGAACTCTCAATCGACGAATTCTCGATGCACAAAAACGCAATAACGCGGATGTCGAAAAATCGATGCAGATGCTCTTGATTGACCTGCGGCTATGTCTTGCGTTTTTCGGTCGTGGAGATGAAGGGCTCTTCCATCGTGACGACTGCTGCTTCGTATCAGGGTCGTACCCGTAGACCCAACTCTCGTCACCGGTGATGATCCTTGACATGAAAGATGGGTCATCTGCGGCACGCTAACGGAAATCTTGACAGACTTCGGCGCAATGTTAATTCCGCATAGTGGTCAGCAAGCGGGTAACAAACTTGGTAGAGACACGTTGCATGTTCAATTCAGACGTTACGACAGAGGTTACCCATACGACAGAGCAACAACATCAGAAATATCATTGATTGTTTCCGATGATCCTCATGCACAAGCTGATAAATTTTCTCCACGTTGCCGGAGTTGAAGCTCGTGGCAGGACTTCCAGATAGCTCATCGTGTTTCAGGAACATCCTTCAGCTTTTGGAGCGCCCATGCCACTCGAAACATTGCCGAAGCTTGCCGAAGCTTGCCGAAGCTTGCCGAAGCTTGCCGAAGCATGTTCAATGTCTCTGTAACAAGCTTCCTAAGTTTAACACAAAATTTCACGCTGGTTCTTTCTTCCAACTTTCTGTCCTTGACGAAATCGCAGACTACAGCAAATATCGAAATCGCAAAAACACAAATTTCACAACTTGCGAAGCAAACACAGTGATGTCACTCGGCATACTGCCTAATGAAGGGCACTGCTAACTCTCACTGTGGACACAATCATGTGCTTGCATCTGTTGGCGCCCCAGAACTACTCCGGGAACTTTTTGATACTTCCTCGTACATACGTTTATATTTGTGTATGCAAGTGCATATATACATATATGTTATATATATATATATATATATATACACACAATACAGACACATACACGATACACACACACATATATATATGTATATCCATACGTGCACGCTCACAAACACACACATGCACACACATACCCTACTTATAGATTTACAGTAGCTATGTAATCATATCTATCTATTTATCCCTCTAGCTAATTTTTTGTCTATTTCTCTATCTATCTATCTATCTATCTATTTATCTATCTATCTATCTATCTATCTATCTATCTATCTATCTATCTCTACAAATATATGCATATGAGTGTGTGTGTGTGTGTGTGTGTGTGTGTGTGTGTGTGTGTGGAAAACTAGTCTGCTAGAATATCTCTGTTCGAGATAGAAGCAGTATACGAATCAAAAGGTAGTGTCTATCGCCACTTTGACGTGGGTGTTCTCTAGCAGACGACAATACTGCTGTCTTAACCCTACGAAGATATCTCCCCCAGCTGCTTTATTCAGTGCGCTTTCAGCAATCAATATTTATTGCAAGCAAGAGATAACACCTGCCACCCTAGCTTGGAGACCACCAGACCACCTGATTTTGATCTTATTGGATCTGTTAGGTGGTGGGCACTCGTTTGCCAGGCATGCCAGAGTTTGACCTCGCTTGCGATATATAGAAAATGCTGTGTTATACAATTACTTATTTCTTTACTGCCCACAAGGGGCTAAACATAGAAGGGACAAACAAGGACAAACAAAGGGTTTAAGTCGATTACGTCGACCCCAGTGCGTAACTGGTACTTATTTAATCGACCCCGAAAGGATGAAAGGCAAAGTCGACCTCGGCGGAATTTGAACTCAGAACGTAGCGGCAGACGAAATACCGCTAAGCATTTCGCGCGGCGTGTTAACGATTCTGCCAGCTAACCGCCTTAGTCTTATACAATTACTGATTTTCTAATGGACTAGTTTTCTAGTTAGAAAATCAGTGATTGTACAACACTGTTTTTTTTTATATATTGAAAGCGAGATTAAACTACCGGCATGCGTGGAAAACGAGTGCCCACAACCGAACAGATCCAATAAGATCAAAATCACGTGGTCTGGTGGTCTCCAAGCTAGGGTGGCAGATGTTATCTCTTGCTTGCAATAAGTGCGGAAAGCGCACTGAATAAAGCAAGTGGAAGAGATTTTCTTCGTAGGGTTAAAACAGCAGTATTGTCGTCTGTTAGAGAACACCCACGTCAAAGTGGCAATAAACACTACCTTTTGATTCGTATGCTGCTTCTATCTTGAACAGAGATATTCTAACGGCTGTGTAGATATTTGCCAGCCTCTTGTTTGGCTTGTGGTAGGGTTACACAGCCTCCTGCCACCCATCAATCGTGTTCAAAACCTCGGTGAAGAGTATTAGCAAGAGGATCTCGAATCTGTCCTCTAGCCAAGGCAATTTCGTCGCAGAATCCCACTATTATAACGGGGCGCTGTTTGCTAGCGGGATTAGGGACTGCATCTGTTACATGCTGAGCCCTAACACCCGGAGAAGGAAGCGCCACTGTTCGAAGTGTTATTTATATATATCCTCTTTCAGAGCGATTTAGAAATAATAATATTTCTATTTTGAAAATCAGTGAATGTTTGTATGTCTGTGCTTGTCACCCCACCATCGCTTGAAATTCTTAGTGAATCTCTGAAGAGGCCTAACGAATCGTGCATGTACCTCCATTTCAGCATTTCATCCGCTAATTACTCCGGCAGGAACGATTTGGATACTCCGGCAGGAACGATTTGGATAGAATGGTGCATGCCAAAGCTAGGCCGAAACAGCTGTAAGATTAAGTTTATGTTTATTCTCAAATTCCTTATGTACCTTTATTTGTAAACCCGGTTGTCAATATAACATGGTTTGTCACAAACACTTGTACTTTGTGGTTTTTTGTCAAACAGCAGCAGTAACTTTCTTCAGCTGAATACACATCATTGATTGCTTAAAATTACCCAAATACAACTTTAACACGAAATAACTTGTAAAATACAAAGTTTTGTGAAAATCGCTAAGAGCAAACCCTGTTCTACGTGTGCCTGAGATGGAAAGAATCCGAATATATATATATAGACAGAGAGAGAGAGAGAGAGATACATACATATATGTATGTATGTATATATATATATATATATATATATATATATATATATATATATATATATATATATATATATATATATATGGGAAGAGGGGAAAAGGGTGAATGCATGGGGGATAGTAGATAGTTAGATGTGAAAGTGTTTAATATATTAAACTTGCCTCAGTCACGCAAAGCTCTAGACGTTATCTTCGTTTCCGTTGGCGTCGCTAAACGAGATTTATGATCTCCAGCCAGACGATTTGGTAATAGAACACGTCGAGACTGTTTGTCCTTGATTTCTTTCTTTGCCTATGCGTATAAGAGAAATAGAGACAGATAGGAAATGAGAGAGAGAGAGAGGTGAGGAGAAGAGAGAATATAAGAGGAAAGTAGCAGAAACGGAAACTAATTATTAATTATCAGTTGCAAGTGATGATAATGGTCGAATTCCATTTATTTTGCTTTGGTTTCTGTGGTTTCTTGCATGAGGAGCAAAGTCTACAAGTAATTGACACAATTCAATGAATTAATACTTATATGTTATACTTGATGAATCGCATTTAGGCCCTGACTGAACAGACGTATAGAATAGCTATGAAAGACTCCCTACTATTTCCATAGCTAACACACTACCCTTTCAGGGATCAAACACGCTTCATTATTTATTCTCCCAGCTCCATTTTAGTTATAAAATTCTTACTATTGTAATTTCAAAATATTTTGTAAAGTATATATTGCTTGCATGCGTTCAGGGTCAAATCTCAACAAGAATAATGATTAACATCAGTTACGATTAGTCAAAGCTTGTACCTTAGATAATATTTTATCTCAATCAATGAAAAAGAAGCTTATGAACACATATAATAAAAGATGTGGCCTATTTTCCCTTCACGTTATCTATACACACCAAACTAAATAGAATAAATGTATGTGTGTAACGCACGCTTGTGCATATATATACATAAATACATACATATATATACATGTATGCATATATATATATATATATATATATATATATATATATATATATATATATATATATATATATATATATATATATATATATATATATATATATATATATATATATATATATATATATATATATATATATATATATATATATATATATATATATATAAGTTTAAATAAATGGAGTTATACGCATGTATTAAGTGATTTCTTTTATTTCCGACATATGTTTCGAAGATTACAATTGGTTCATTCCAAAGGAATGAATGATGTCGAGAAAGATGTAATCTTCTCTTCAGGGAAATGCATAAAAATCAACTCAACCGTAAGACATTATTACCGAATGTGACAACTGCGAGTAGAGAAGAATGCTACAGAGCTTATTTGAAAAAAATCGTTGGAAAATGCAACGCTACAAGACAGTACGTTGGATGAGGAAGGAAGAAAAGGAGGAAAGAAGAGAAAATTAGAATCTGGAGTGGAAAGTAGATAGAATAATTTATAAACCAGATTAAAGCTGAAAGAAAAGTATTTTCTGTGTAATGGAAATGTAAAAGGGAAATAATCGTGTATTTATACTTGTAGTATTGACATATATACACACACACGATAAACGTGTGGTAATAAAGGTAATGGTAATATTATTTATATAGGAAAATATTGCTTGTTTGAATTAAGTTAATATTTGTACCAAATTTTACTTCGATATCCACACTCGATAGGTGTTAATGCAAGGATATACTTATGAATAAAATAAAGTAAAGGGTTCTATTTTGTGTAGAGCAGTATGTTATACGTAATAATGTTGGAAAAAAATATTTATATATTTTTTCTGAAGGGAGATGGAAGTAAGAAGGAGCAATGAAATCAAAAGAATATAGTTGTGGAATCCCATCGTATTGACCATTGTTGAAAGTAATGTTGATGTTATGTTATTTTGAAAGTAATGTTTAAGTTCATGTTATAAAGAAGAGCTGGATAAATAACTCCTCCAATTTTATATAACTGGTACAACATCTATTTATTTATTTATTTATTTACATACTACAAATTATACAAGTTAATTATACCGTTATATGTTATCTGAACACTTTCTATTTTTTTAATCCAAATTAGGACATCCAGCACTTCTTTATAATATGAACTTAAACATTACTTTCAATATAACATAACATCAACATTACTTTCAACAATGATCAATACGATGGAACTCCACAACTATATTCTTTTGATTTCATTGCTCCTTCTTACTTTTATCTCCCTTAAAAAAATATATAAATATTTTTTTTCTTTTTGAGAAGTGCATGAGGTCGGTGATGTCTCAATCTCGTGTGTGCTGGTACATCTGTAGCGCTGCTTCTAAGTTATGTATTATACGTGCAGCTTCCTTATTTTCCCTTCTTTTTTTTAACTTCTCTTTTTTTTTTGTTATAAACAATAGATTAGCATATCAAAAATGAATCTACACAGATCCATATGTAGCTAAATAATATATTGATTACCAACCTCCAGCCAGTTGTTAATTTGGGGTCCTAGTCTGTGTATGAGTATAGCTTCCTTAATTCTTAAGTTGCCTAAATTTCTTTCATTGTGCATAGAATACAATGTGACAAATGCAACAAGTTCTATGGGGGTAGCACAACAAGACCATTACACGTCCGCATCAAAGAACATCTCAAACACTAGAGTCTCGTCCTTCAGAAAACATTTACACAGATGCTGGAACAGATGCCGGAACAGATGCCGGAACAGATGCCGGAACACCGACAAAAGCATAACAGTCACAACTGAGGCCAATAAAAGAAACATTTTATTCTTTATATATATATATATATATATATATATATATATATATATATATATATATATATATATACACACATATATATATATATATATATATATATACACACACATATATATATATTTGTATATTCTCCCATATATATATATATATATATATATATATATATATATATATATATATATATATATATATATATATATATATATATATATATATATATATATATATATATATATATATATATTTATATATATAGATTTATAGATTTGTATATATGTATTTATATTACATGTGTATATAGAAGAATATTATATATATATATGCACACATTCACACTCATACATTATTTATGTATGCATCTACAACTGACCAACTACTTTCTCCCTTTCTCCCTTCCCCATTTTCACACTACATACGTCAAGATCACCAGCATTCTACCTCCCACACACAGCCCCTCGCTCCCGATCACCGTTTGTTATCTCCCCCTTTCTTAGCTCTCCTGAAATAAGAATTTCTAACTTCCGGTCAGCCATTGTTATGATCGGCCATTATTATGATCGGCCATTATTATGATTGACCGTTGACTGAACACCATTCAATTTTTTTTCTCCGTGTTTTTCTCCTTGTCTCCGTATTCTTTCTGTTGAAGAACGTAGCTCGAAACGTCAAAGACTTTCCGTATTCCCGAGCGTCATACTAATATATACTTTTGTTATTTACACCACCTGTCCTCGTCTGTTGTTATTATTTGTATATTCTCCCATATATATATATATATATATATATATATATATATATATATATATATATATATATATATATATATATATATATATATATATATATATATATATTTATTTATATATATATAGATTTATAGATTTGTATATATGTATTTATATTACATGTGTATATAGAAGAATATTATATATATATATGCACACATTCACACTCATACATTATTTATGTATGCATCTAAACTTGTATACTATTCGAGGTTTTATGTTGGAGTATATAGACACATATATATGTACGTGTATGTGTCGAGATTTATATTCTGTACTTCTTCGCGTGCGCGCGTGCGTGAAAGAAAAATAGCAGACGATATGGTTCAAGCTGTCAGGTCTGCGCTTGAAAAATTGCAATTCCTTGCATGATATAGTTATTCCATTTCACTTCATTTTAGGCATCCTAGGGTCTGTTTTTCCTATCTAGATCGATCATACATATCAAGATTACATTATACGTTGAACTTAGATCAATAAAGCTCATTGCTCATTGGATATTTTTTCTCAAGAACTCACACACATGCTTACACACATGCTCACACATGTGTACGCCCACCTTTCTCCCTATTTATCTACATGCATAGATAGATACGTACGTATATACTTACAAACATGCATACGCAAGCATATATATTTATGGACAAGGAAGCAACAATCTTGCATATTTGTGGAGAAAAGCTGTCTGGCGGATGAGGACATTCCATGAAAATTTATGTGAAAATAGAATATTTATAATGAAATATGTGTATTCAAGCATGTACATGTCTTCTTTTTTTTTTTTGTTATATCCAGTTTACTATTTTCACCTTTTTATCATAACGGTAAAATATGCAGCACCTATGTAACAATTTACATTTAATAGTATTGTTCAAGAAAGTTATATTTCAAAAGTATTTGAAAGAATACGTGTATGTATTTATGTATGTAT
>NC_142936.1:15925036-15967536 GCF_046866305.1 Octopus bimaculoides | reverse complement strand
TCTATTAGCAATTGTTGAGTTCTTACATATATGATAACACTACGCTTCTAATGCAGAGCAGTAGTACATCTGATTTACGGTTGATAATTTTGATAACTCTCGTACATGCAAAATAAAGAATATTTCCTGCTGATGAGGAAAAATGAATAATTGCGCTGATGCCAGTTATTCTACTCAACCAGATCACAAATTTTTCAACGAAGTTTCTATAGATTGCATCACTTAAATTCGAGAAAATCGTTGCAATGAAAGTTGTTGTTTTTTTTTTTTCCACCAAGAATGCTCATAGAATTTATTTCGAGTGCTGAATATGTTTCATACGAAAGTCTAAATTTTACAAACCTAATGATCAATATTTTCTAAATGCCACTCTGTCTATAGAAAGTTTTCAATGAATTTTATTGGACCTAAACAGTCAATATTTTTAATCAAATATTTTTTAGTAACGATTGATTCATACTTACGTTAGCACTTTTCTTTTATTTGCTCCGATACCAATTCTCAGACCATTTTTTTAATATCTTAAACAGTTATTTCAGATGGAATTCTCGGTGGTACCTTCTATGAAATAGCGAGCTCAATTGATGTTTATAGAAGTGCAAAATTTTCTAAAACAACAGCAAATTATGCTAAGGAACTTGACAATGCAAGAGAGCCAAACAGACAATATAGAAAACAATATTCTTAGCTTTAATTCAAGGAATATTTAGAAAGCTTGTTGACTCATTTTTTAGTACTACCTTCAATTCGATCACTGATCTCAGCTGTTACCAGTGATATTCATTATGATCGTTTCTGTTAAATGTTGATACCCTGTTGGTGTTCTGGAAACCTCTTGGTTATTTTCTTATGGCCCAGGCCTTACTGGATACTGTACGCTTAAGCAAATGCAATCATTTAGAAATTGATCTACTATAATACATTTATTGAGAGAAAGTAATACAATTGTACATACTGTTTCACTCCGTGATATGTCACGATACACAACTTTTCCGGATGAAATAGTTAAGTTTGTGAAGTTGGAATTAACGATTACTGATTCAGGTCCAAATTCCAGAAGCACTCTAAAACTTCATTCTTACCTGCTACAATACCATTTCTCAACCGAAAGATTCCTTGAGTAAAAGAAATAATAATGATATCTTACCGAGCATTTGCATGCCTATCGCTGCAGCTGACAAAGTCTGTAGTTCAAATGGAACTATCAGCTATCAAACTATATGAGAAACTTAACATGTGACATTATTATTGAGTTGAATTGTACTGGATTAAAGTTATATTATTGCTGTTAACTTCTATTAATTTTACAAAATGTAATTTCTTGCAATTTCTAGAAGAGTGAATGTTGAGATTCTTACTTCTTTTTGTAATTCATATCCTAATAGACGAACACTCCCTATCTTCAACCTGATGCTTCACTGTATGTAGCAGGGAGAATCGTCAGAGCGTCGGAAAGATTTACGGAGATGTACTTGCATAGCAAGTGATCTGATCTGAGATCGTGTGCTGGAACGAAAACAATCGCAGCGTGGAAGGTGTTTATAAGCTATTTAAAATGACAAACAAAAACCGTTAGATTCACTTCAACATTTAAATTTAATTTACCAAAATATTTTCGTCGCTTTGAGACCGCGACCTGTTCACTGACAAAATTCTGTGATGAAGCTCGGAATTTTGTCAGTGAACAGGTTGCAGTCTCAAAGCGACGAAAATATTTTGGCAAAGTAGATTTAAATGTTGAAGTGAATCTGACGGTTTTTGTGTGTTTTTTAAATGACTTATAAACACCTTCCAATTGCTGTCGGAAAGATTACTTTGCAGTATTTGTTCCGAAAGTTCATATTCGGAGTTCAAATACCACTGGGGTCAAATATGCCTTTCATCCTCTCGGGCTGTATAAAATGAAGTACCAATCAAGTACCATGGTCGACGGTATCGATTAATCCACTCAGAATTTCTGGCCTTATGTTTATATTAGAAACTTTTATTAATTCTTACAGCATCTATCTTAGAAAAACCGCAAATTATAATAAACATTTGATAATAATCTTTTGATAATAATCTTCTACTAAAAGAACAAGGCCTGAAATTTGAGGGGAGGGGACTAGTTGATCACTACCCCCTCCAGTGCTTCACTGGTACTTAATTTATCGACTCCGAAAGTATGAAAGGCGAAGCTGTCCTCGACGGAATTAAACACTTGATAATAAGGATAAGTTAATGTTACGAATGACTACTACTACTACTACTGCTGCTACTGCTGCTGCTGCTGCTGCTGCTGACACTACTACTACTACTACTACTACTACTACTACTACTACTACTACTACTACCATTTAATTTGTATAGATAATGTTTGTCCATCGAACTTCATGTTTGTTTTAAATTTAATTATTGGTTAAGTCAATGAAATATATGTTTTGTTAAAGGATGTTGTTCTTATGGTTATTGTTGTTGGTTGCGTATGTCTCTCATATTGTTTGTTGGTAGTATTATTAAGTTATTTGTTGTCACAGTTGTTGTTGCTGATGCAATTGTTTTCATAGTTCCCACTTGATATAATAGCCGGTTCTAATGAGGCTATTGTTGTTTGCTATTTTTGATATTATCGATGTTATTCTTGTTGTCACTCTTTGTTATTTCGTTGTTGATTCTTCTTACTGGTATTTCTTTTTTTGTTGCTATTGTTTAATAAAATCTTTTATTCTGTTGTCTAATTGCTGATCAGGCAAGTTTTCATTATATTTATATTTTTTAAATTAGTTTTCGTAATATAAACGTCATTAAATGTTATATGTGTGTCTGCATATATGCATATGTGTCTATGTAATAATGATTTAATAGCAAAGTTAATTGCTAGTACCAGACAACACATCTTTTGTGAGAAGAGAATCTAGATTCCCAACTACAAAAGAGATATTAGAGATGTTCATGCACAAAAGATGTTTTATAAGAGCGAAAATAAAGAAATAAATAAAGACATGTTTTCAATTGATACATGAAATAGTGGACCAAGCTTTACAAAATAAATTCACTCCCGGAAACATAAAACATATAACCGACTAAAACAAACAAAACGTACATACATTATGCAGTCTAATTATAGAATAGAGGAGTACTTTATAAAAAATATGCAATCCTTGTAAACACAAACACATGTACTATTACACTACAGTTAAATAGTATAGACATATCAAAAAACACTCCGAGAACCAAACACATTAGTATCAACGCAAACTTCAAGATCAGCTCGTTACATGTGAAGACGCATGTTCCAGGGGTTAGGGCGTCGGGCATGCAATCGCGAGGCTGTAAGTTAGATTCCTGGACCGGGTTATGTCTTGCGTTCTTGAGCAAGGCACTTTATTTTACGTTGCTCCAGTTCACTCACCTGTTGAAATGAATTGCGACGTCATTGGTGCCAAGTACTATCTGACTTTGCCCTTAAATTGGACAACATTGGTGGTGTAGCGAGAGGAGACTGGTATGCATGGCCGGCATCTGGTGCTCCACAAAAGACTTTTCCCAGATTTGTGCCTCAGAGGGGAAATTTCTAAATGCAATTCCACAACTATTCATGACCGAAGTGGGTCTTTACCCTGATCGTTACATAATTTACTTTAAGCAGTGGCTGTGATATACGAATTTCACTGTATATACAGGCAGCTGCAAACTTCAAGCATGACAAACATTCTACATTAGACAAACATTCAGACCGACTGACATTGTGTTTACAACAGAAATCTAACATAACACGTTATACTAGAGAACAGAAACAAAACAACATAGAAAATGTTTACTGGATAACACAAACATCTTATATACAATTTCACAACATAATTAGATTTCCAATGGGAATTTTAATGATAGCAAATAATTTACACGCAGATAATTAGTGCTGGTAATAAACTAAAATGAGTTACTGATCACTGAAAATAACTTCACCCGAGTTAACCTTTTAAATGCGACACCTTCACAATAGCCTGATGCTAATCATTCTTACTTTATAGTAATAGTCACTAACCATTATTTCACACAAAGAATAACACTTCCAAGTTTTAGAAATGCTAATTAACCTAGAAATGTTATGGTTTTTGATGAAACATAAAGGTCAAATGAAAACAAAACATGTAAATTTTGCATTTTGTAAAGATCAACCACATAGCAGTTTTCTTTTCGGTACAAATTATTTAAAAGCAAATCTGTTCTTCCCCAGACTGTTTCAAAAACAAACATTTCTCAAGTAACCCCCGAATTTCTTTTTTTGGTGGAGTGTTCTAGAAAGAATTGTAATTCACTCGGTGTTACGAAACAAGCTTCCATATCTAAAGCCAGTTCGACAAACTCCAGGCATGGAATTCTTGGCACTTGAATAATTTTCGTTACTTTATGTTGATCAAAATCAATTACACAGACACACACATACATACATATATATGTGTGCGTGTGTGTCTGTGTGCATGTGTGTGTGTGTGTATGTATGTATATATACATACTTGCATATATAAATATATATGCATGTAAATATATATATATCTTAGCAGAAATACCCGGCGTTGCCCGGGTTAAAGACAATAAATCACGATCTTACGATCGTCAGTGCAATACCCTAACCACGAGACCACACACCTTCATTTCCGGTGAACACTACTTAGAAGGTAGTTCCCAACCTTTTGTTATGCCCGCACCCCTAAAAATGTTTTATGATGTCTTTGCACCCCTTAAAAATTGATAAGTTATTTAACGATAAAGGAGGTGAGTTTATAGTAAATTTGAGCAACATATTTTATATTTTCTAATTTTTCAATAATATGTTAACAAAAAGGAAACACATGGTCAAGAAAATATATATTATAGCAAATTAAAATAAATCTTATAAGAAATTTTATTTTTACAAAATAAAAAATCGAAAGATCTAACGCTCAAATGTTCATGAATTAATTTAAATTCAATAACACTTTTGTTCCTGTTTCTTGGTTATGAGTTCTTCAAAATATGGAACTATGTTGCTGATAGTTATCTGCATGCCTGCCTGTGCATTCAAGTGATTTCTAGATTTTGTCCTGATTGACAAAAGAGTACTAAATCCAGGCTCACATAAGTATGTCGTCGTAAATGGGATGAGTGCAACTAGTTCATTTTCACAAAGTCTTGGAAACATATTCATAGCCGAACACCAATACTCTCTCAAAAGCCTTGCTTTAAAATTGCATTTCAAGAACACGATTTGCACGCAGTTCAATAAGCTCCTCCTTCAGCTCTCCACCATCCAACATATTTTCCAATTTGAAGGGGTATGGATTCATAATCCATTCTTCAGAAGTTTCCAGTTTTCCTGCTGCAAAACATCCATCAAACGACTTTGACAACATTTCCAAATGAGCCTCAATTTCTTCATACAAACTAGGAATTATAGATTCATTATCATTGACCGTTTCATCAAGTAATGGAAAATTTGAAAGGTACCCTTTTTAATCGTCGACACCAAAGAGCTAATTTTTCTTTGAAAACATTTAGCTTTTCACAGCATTTCAATATGATTATGTTCTTTACTTGAACAGATAGGCTCAGATCATTCATACGAGTGAAAATATCTGTCAAATAAGCTCACGTTTGGTTGAATTCTTGTGATTCCAATTCTCCAAGAAAATCATAGTCATATTCCTCCAGAAAAGCTTTGATTTCTTCTTGCAGTTCGAAGAAGCGAGTTAAAGCTCTCTCACGTGTCTAAGTCTTAGAACAAAATACTCATAAATTCCAAAACTATTTGTCCATTAAATTTCTGCAGAAATTAGAATTATCTACTAATAATGCTTTGAGTACTTTATTCTAGTTGGTTATTTCAGTTCTAGTGAGAAACGTCAAACAATATTTATTATAGAAACCGCTAGAGTATTGATGAATATCTCCAATTTCAGTATTAATTTAATGAGTCTATAGTATAGTACTTTTTATTTCGTTTGCTCTATTTTAGTCCATTAATTCATAATTATTCGTTAACTTGTGTTTGATCTCAATTTCTAATCTGTTTCTTTAACATGATAGCAGTGTTTATAAATTTTCATCATTGAAAATTTACCTTTATGGATTTTATTTTCAAAACTGAGCTTAATATAATTTAATAAAATTAGTCTATTTCCTACGCAGAAGATTGTTATTACTAGAGACTTAGTGAGGAGAAGAGTAGCGTTAAACGAAATGGCATTGGTATACTTCCGTATATATCTATTTCTTCATATTAACGACAATTTCTAATGGTATTGGTATATTGATTACTAACAGGTTAAAGTTGAAGTATAAATTGTAATTTATAGTAATAATAATTATTCTTAATGAATTTTACTCAGTTTACTAGAACAGAATTGGATCTTTCTTGAAAAGTTAAGTTTTATGTAAGAAATGAAATTAATATCCAATGTGTTTATAGCAGTCCGGTGTCTACCATCCTGTGCAGATGTAAGTACTCAGTATTAATATAATATTTCATAATTTTGTTGTATATATGGCATATGTCTGATATAAAAAAAAATTAAGAATACAGGCGTAAGTAAATTCGAAAACAGTTTTATTAAATTTGAAACTGCTATTGCACATCATCTATTACCTTTTATTCTTGATGCCAATCAACCCAATTCAATCTACCGTTTTTTTTCTTAAACAAAAACAATCTCATAATACCCAACTAAATAACTAAATATACTTCAAACTTCAGCCGTTGTCCAGTGATCTTTCCCACTACTCCTTCACATATCCACACTAATTCTTCATACAAAGACACTTGCAACTGCTTCTTGTACCAAACCAGAACTACAGCCAGTGATACAACTTATCATTACCATCCACAGACAAACAGTAATGCATCGATGCTTTCCGTCAAAACAGACCAGGATGATCTGCCGATGATAACACTTTTCTCCAAACCCTGGGATTTTATTTTTCTTTCTTAAATTTGATAAAGGGAATCGCTCCCAGAATATTATAGAAACAGTAAACAAACTATATAAGATAATGCAATATCTTCTTTCTGTTTTTATTTATTGACATTACCTAACATATTTTGCCTAACATCTCAACTGCATTGCTAGAAAATTTACATCAAATGTATACGTACATATATACATACACCCACACGTACACACAGGGTAGGCTCGTCTTATCTAATGCTGATTGTTTACATTGTGGCCGCATAGTCTGTTGAACTACATCTACCAATATTATGAGGGAGCTCCGACCCCCCAGAAAAAGCTGCTGGACTTATAACACCTTTTTACCACCCCTTTGATTTTGTCTGTCGTTTGTACTCTGTATAAATTGGATCTATTAATATAAATATCTATATATTTGTACTTAAATATTTATTGTCTGAAAGCCTCCACATTTTGCATTCACTCGTTTTGCATATATATGTATATATATATATATATATATATATATATATATATATATATATATATATATATATATATATGTATGTATGTATGTATGTATTTATGTATGTATGTATGCATGCATGTATGTATGTATGTATGTATGTATGTATGTATATATATATATATATATATATATTGTATTTAATACCCAAACAGTTATTTGGTATATTTAATTTGTTTCTTCACATAATTGCCTTCACATGTATATTTATATATATATGCATGTATGTATGTATATAGTTAGTTAGTTAGTTAGTTAGTTAGTTAGTTAGTTAGTTAGTTAGTTAGTTAGGTCAGTAGATAGGTAGGTAGGTAGGTAGGTAAGTAGGTAGGTAGGTAGGTAGGTAGGTAGGTATGTATGTATGTATGTATGTATGTATGTAGGTAGGTAGGTAGGTAGGTAGGTAGGTAGGTAGGTAGGTAGGTAGGTAGGTAGGTAGGTATGTATGTAGGTAGGCATGCATGCATGCACGTATGTCTCAGGAGAGAGAGAATGAAAAGAGGAATGCTGATAGGATTTTCTATGAAGCCTAAGGCTATGCGCTTCTGAATGTCCCAAGCTCAAACATTTTCGATCTCTAAAAGTGTTTTATTGACTTTTCCGTGTCTATACCTGTTCAATTATTTGTATTCTTCAGCATTCAAATCCTTCTTGGCCTTCCCTAAAATGCACATAAATATACAAAGAGACACTGAACCTATCTGCCGGTCCATCGAGACGTTGATGTGTGCGTGAGTCATTCTATCAGGTTATTTCATGCAGCGCTAAAATACACGACATTTTGAATTCATAACTTAGCGACAATGCACTCCAGATAAAACGTCTTACTTGCAATACGAATTGTTAAAACACATCGGTGTATTAAAACAGATACATTTACTATTACTATATGAATATTCTTTTCGTCTTGATATAAGTTTTCGGCTCCTATACTTTTATTCACACTTAGAGTCAAATGTACTTTCTGTAATAAGCTCAGACTAAAGAGAAGCAAGTAGGTCCCATAAAACATTTAATGAAAAGCTATCACGTCCTCATTAATCATACATATATACAGACTTACACACACACACACACACACACACACACACACACACACACACACACATATATATATATATATATATATCTGGGTGTATGTGTGTATTTATGTATATCTGTGTGTATGTGTGTATTTATGCATTTATGCGTATATGTGTGCATGTGTGTTATGCATGCATGTGAGTGCTATATATATATATATATATATGTGTGTGTGTGCGTGTGCGCGCGCATATGTGTACATACTTATATGTATATATATGTGTTTATGTATACAAAGAGATAATGATATACCTGTGTCTATATATGCATCTCTATGTATGAATGTATGTACAGATATATGTACATATATTTGCATATATATATATATGTGTGTGTGCGTGTGTGTGTGTATACATACACACACGCATATTTATATATGCATGTATATACGTATGTATATATGGACATACATATATTTCATAAATATATGCCACACACACATATACACATATACGTACACATACAGACACTCATAGCAAAGCTATTATTTATAGAGATGAAAAATAAGTAAGTCAAGTTTGGAGAAAAGATAATGATTATTAGGGACAAAAAAGAAAAACACAAAACATTAAAAAATGAAGAAGCACAATGGTAGCTTTCAACGAAAAATGATTTATAATTTCATTCACGGAATTAACTGAAAACGACGGTAGATTTCGTTACAAACGGAAATAGCGAAATCATCTAAAGAAAGGAACTGCAAATCAAACTAGAATAGAACCTAACTAGAGACTTGTATAGAAATATTCCTGATTGAATTGTCATTGATTGATTTATTCGACATAAAGATTTATTCATTTGGTTTTAAAATGGCGAATACAATATTGGTTCTATTTCACTCCTAATCTCTTCTTTATACTTTGTAAAGAGACCACCCAAGTCCCAAACCTCTACACTTTGTTATAAACCTATTGATAAGCGACACGTTGCAGTGGAAAATTTATTGCTTGTTGAAGTGGATGAGTTATAAGTGAATCCATAAATCTAGCCTTCGATATTAATAATCGTTTCTAATTTAGGCACAAGGCCAAAAATTTTCAAGGAAAGTACTGTGGACTCCTGCACTTGTTGATATTTTATTTTATTGACTCAGAAATCATGAAAGATATTTAGTTACGGTCAGGTCTCGACAGTATTCATACTAAGAAAGTAAATACAACAAAGCATTTTGTTCGAGCGTCTAATGATTCTATCAATACATGACTTTTCAAAATAATAATTTCTTTCAACATAGCGCAAGGCCTAAAAGTTAGTGGAGTAGTACTGTCGTTTATATCGACCTCGATATTTTACTATTATTAAACTTTATTGACACCTGCAAGGATAAAATCAAAGCTGATCTTAAAGTGAGTCTAACTCATGTATGAATGTGTATGCATATACATACATACATACATACATACATACTATACACGGAATAAAATTAGATACAAATAAAAATCTTTTAAAAGTAATATGAATTTATACAGACTTCCATAACATACGAGCGAGAAAATAACTATAGAAGTCTTATCAAAAGCAAACTACGCACTAAAATTTAACATATTCATGCATCACAAGTAAAATAAATAATGATTACTGTTGTATAATTTTAAATCCAGCGTTGACAATCTTATAAATTATAACCGTATTTCCATGATCTTTAGCTACCTACGACAAAATGAGCGAACACGTTATTAATATCGCTTCATTTTTGATATGAGCAAGAATGGTTTGAAACGTTAATGGACTAATGGACTTAGAGACGAAATTGTTCTAAAGTAAATATTAAGAAAACAGAAAAATCAGGGAGGAAGTAAATCGATTAAAATCGAACATAGTTATGTTTTTTTCTTACAAGCCTATGTAGTAAACATGCAAACATGTCAAATTCTACTTTTTCTCCGTAGAATAGAAAAACAAAATCTGATGAGACTTAATCGATTTTCGACCTTTGTTGGTTTATTGTCAGTGGTATCTACATCACTTGATCAATGCCGGAGGTAACCTTTTGAAAAAGTTGCTACGCACATACATATATATACATACGTAAGCACATGCACACACACACACACACACATGTATGTATGTATGTGTGTGTGTGTGTGTGTGTGTGTGTGTGTGTGTATATATGTATGTATGTATGTATGTATGTATGTATGTATGTATGTATGTATGTATGTATGTATGCGTGTATGTATGTATCTATTGTTTCCAGTCATTGTACTATGGCCACGACTGGTACCGCCATGGAAAGCTTTTAGTCTATCATTCCGACCACTTTGAAGCAGGACATGAAATGAAATTGGATTAAAAAAAACACCTTGGTTCACGTTTACTTATTTTCAACATATTGGTCAGCCGCAGTCTATGCAGGCTATTTGGTTCCACGTGCAGTGAAAACGAACTAGGAACCATATTGCTGCAAAGTACACTTCTTAACCACACAGAGCAATCCCAACCATCTCTATGAACGAAATGCAAACTCTCAAAACGTCAGTTAACAAACAGCTATCATCATTTTTAATCTGGAAAATGCTGTGAGTGATTGAAGTATTATTTACGGATGAATGTAATATGATTATATATATATATATATATATATATATATATATATATATATATATATACATGCATACACATACACACACATACACACACATTATGTGTGTGAGTGTATGTGCGTGTGTGTGTATGTGTGTGTGTGTGTGAGTAAGTGTAAAATTAACCTTTTTCTTTGAGTGTATATTTAAAATATTTCTATTTAGACGGAATTTTGACGTGTATATAATCAGATACTGGATTTGATTAAGGAACATTTATAACAAAGCACGAAACCACTGATGCATGGAAAATTATTTTTTGCAATTTTAGCTTATTTAAATTTACGCTTCATAAAGGCAGCCATATTGAAATGATTTCAGCCAAAGGCTTGCTGATTTCGTTATGATTAAGTATTGCGATATACACTCCTTTAATTTTTTTTCATCTGCTCTTCTCTAACAATTACAGCAATTGTGGAGATGAGTCTAAAACATATATATAATCATATTTTCAACACAGAACTGTTTTCAAAAATGAGCTGAACGAATAGGACCAGATAATGGAATATATATCTAAAACACCCCACACGCATTTGCGGGAAGGTTTATATCAACGGTTCTCAATCATTTGTTTTTCTTATTTATGGACCCTTTTGGCTAATATTTAATTTTTGTGGACCCCCATAGCTATTCAATGCTTATAAACTAGTTTTAGAGATACTTCTTTCAAAATACATCAACTTGGTTGAATTATGGAAAATGGTAGAGAAAGAAACTGAGCTGTTTCTTGCAATACACAGCAATACATAGATCTAAAGCAAAAGTTTTTCACGGGCTCTTAAAATACTATTGTGATCCCCAATTTACTATTTGTTGTGGACCCTCAAAAATCTTACAGGGACCTTCAAGAGCCATATAGACACCGGTTGAGAACCATTGGTTTATATAATGGAAATTAAACCACGTCTTAAAGACACAATAACTATCAGCATATTTATTTTTGTTTTACGCTGTTGCAGTCTTTATCACTGTTGTGTAAATTTCTGATAGCGTTGCTGTTTTAACGTCCTAGAATCCGATTTCATCTTGCGTCCAATCGAGTTACCTAAATGTTTGTTAAACAGTAAATATATTGTTGTCTGGTGATTTGTTCTATGTAAAGTTAGAAATACATTTTGTTTCCATTTGGAGGTTTTATTTCCTGGTCACAGGTTCTTCCTTACAAGTTTCACCAGAGAATGCATTTTCATGTATCTTTTCCACCAGATACCTGAGTAATAATTAGGTCATTGATATAGATATTTCTAGGCTAGAAGTCTTACCACGTTTTACAATCAGTTAAGAGAATTCATCGTAGCTAATCTCCATCCTTATATACTTTGAGTTTATAGCAAGATCTTCTTCATATAATTTATAGTATTGTTGTAATGTTCAGATAGCTTACAAACAAGATCTGTGATAGACAGCTGTTTCAGCTCTTCTATAAATAATTACACACTCTTCAGACTTGTTCAAAATAAATGTATGCATGTATAAATTTGTGAATCTGTGTTTGGCCTTGGCCCCCACCATTGATTGACAACCTAATGTTGCCTCTGTAACTTAGCGGTTCTGCAATAGAGAAGGATAGAATAAGTACTAGGTTTACAAAGAAGTCCTGGGGTCGAGTTGTTCGACTAAAGGCGGTGCTCCAGCATGGCCGCATTCAAATGACGAAACAAGTAAAAGAAAAAAGAATATATATATATATATATATATATATTTGCGCATACATATTTGTACATAAATATACACACACGCCGATGAACTTATATTCTCTTTCATATGGCGGTGTTGGTATTGTACGTATCGATGTACAATATGTTTAAGGAATTAGTCTTCTCACTTCTCAACTAAGAATGACAGCCATGGTAAAATTCATTGGTGTACTTAGCGGATACGCTGTAAGAATACGATGAATGATCTATTGGCTCACAATGTCAAAGTCAATTGCTCATGTGGGGATATATTGGTTATAATACATTAATTGCATATTCAAAGAGTGATTTCTTCATGTCCGCGAATTGTTACCTTAAGAATGTTTTATACGGTTTTTGAACCTGCTAGAAACTTCAACCAATTATATAGTCAACAGTCTCAAAAGATACATGGAACGCATAAGATATTGTAGTTTTAGATACAATGTTGCTGATGAAAAAAATCGACGAATATATAAAATTGGAAAGTTCTTTTATCATTTGTCTGTGCGATCTGGACTGGCCTCAGGTCAATCAATGACGATAATCATAAACATATTTTTATCTCGTGCGGGGCAGTATGCCAATAATAAACACACGCACTGGTTATATCTCAATTTTTTGTTATTATTCATTCGACTAATCAAGGCGGTGAACTGGCAGAATCGTTAGCACAGCGGGCAAAATGTTTAACGGCATTTCGTCAATCTTTCCGTTCCGAGATCAAATTCCGCTGAGGTTGATTTTCCTTTTCATCCTTTCGGGGTCGATAAAATAAGTACCTGTTGAGTACAGAGATCGATATAATCGACTATCCCCCCCCCCCATCAAATTCCAGGCCTTGTGCCTATAGTAGAAAGAATTATTCATTCGATTAATAAATTAATATAAACATAGGCGCAGGAGTGGTTGTGTGGTAAGTAGCTTGTTTTCAAACCACATGGCTCCGAGTTCAGTCTCACTGCGTGGAACATTCTGCAAGTGTCTTCTACTATAGCCTCGGACCAACCACAGCCTTGTGAGTGGATTTGGTAAATGGAAACTTAAAGAAGTATGTCGTGTACGTGCGTGTGTATGTGCGTGTGTGCGTTTGTGTGTGTATCTTTGTCCCTCTCCACCACTTGACAATCGGTGTTGGTGTGCTTACGTCCCCCTGACTTTGCGGCTCAGCAAAAGGACACCGATAACGTAAGTACCTGGCTCAACAAAAAAGTAAGTACTACGGTCGAGTCGGTTCTATATTTAAGAGATGAGGAATTATGTACATTATTTACATTATTTATATTTGATGGATATTTGTCTTCATCTTGTTTGTTGTTAACACAACGTTTCGGCTGATATACCCTCCAGCCTTCATCAGGTGTCTTGGGAAAATTTCGAGCCTGGGTTCTCATTCCTAAGGTAATTTTTGGTGTTGTTATTATTATTGTCGTTTTTATTCAGGTCACTGCTTGGAATCGAAATCGGAATCTTGGGGTTAGTAACCTGCGCTCTTAACCACTACGCCCGTGGGCATATGGACAATTTTTAGAAGGTTTTTATGTTCTGTGGTATTTTTAATGAAAATTTTCAAGTTATCTGTAATCCATGTTTCATTTAGCAAGTCTGTTCGTGGTGTCAGAATAAGGTAGGAAAGCAGGGGTGACGGTGAGTCTCTTATGGGTATAGGGCAGGTTTTGATGACTCGCGATTCATTTTTCAGTGTTTTCTAGTTTGCCATTGCATGGTTGATATATTCTAGTAGTGTTGGGGCTACTTTATTTGTGTAGAGAGATTACAGTACCCATGAGTGCAGAATACTGTCGAATGCTTTCTGGTAATCAATCCAAGTCATGTTGAGGTTTGTGTTTTTCGGTTAGTTTTTAACTCTTTTTTATTTCTGTACACTAAAAATGTATACAACAAACCAACGACAGGGAATTTTGACAATCAAACAATATTTGTATATACAATATTTTTAGTGAATTTAACACTTTCATAATTGGGATGCCTGTGAGATCCACTTGGTATAGTTATTTGACTTTGATCAGCAAGAATCTTTACGTCTGGTACGTGGCCAACACTGAGACTAGCACACAACTTGCCATTTGTGAATATGATAGTAGCATTGTAAAGAAAGTATTGTAAAGAAATATAACAGAGAAAAACACATATTTATTCCTAAGTTTTCTTAGGAGAAATTTAAAGAATACAGACTCATCATTTTCTTTCCATTTTGTAATAAACTTAATTCTTTTAAAAGAAATTTTCTATTTTTGAAAGTGGTAGGCTAACGTCTTTAACACAAATATTAAAATACATACATACATACATAAATATATGCATGCATACATAAGTACATACATACAGAAGGAGAGAGCGAGAGGAGACGTGTTTGCGATTAGAGATCGAAATAAAAACAAATATATTTCATTCATTATAAGCTGTTCAGTAATAAAATTTATTTTAAAATGAACGTTAGAAAGTAATCGTTCAACTATTTTTCTGAAATAATTGAAACTGAAGTGGACAGTGTCTGTGAGTCATGTAGGCTGGCTGTGTATTAGGTGAGAGTTCAAGATAAAAACAGTGATAGATAGATAGAGAGAAAGAGAGAGGGGGGCGGGAGAGAGAGAGAGAGAGAGTCAGATAGCATTTCTTATTGTGAGGAAAGTAATTTATTGATATTTAACAGAGGAAAACAGATATTTATTCGCAACTTACTTTCTATTTTTTTAGACTTAATTCACATATTTTAAAAGATGAGTTTTTTGAATTTTCGAAAGCGGTAGTTTAATGTCTTTAAATATCGTGCCAAATGTATATATGTGTGTGTTTATACATCAAATATACAGAGATAAAGAAGGGAGAGGGGAAAAGAGAGAAAGAAAGGGAGATGCGAACCAAGCTGGAAATTGTGTTACAAGGAGGCAGATTTCACAAAAATTATAACAATGATTTGGCTGTGATTTAACAGTTAAACTTTTGTTGTTAAGCATATGTAGACAGACAGAACTGTTAAGGCGACGGAAAAGATGTTTACGTTATTTCTTCACAGTAGCTGTGGCTGGTTTCAGTCCAATCTTCAAAGGCTGAATCGCTGCAATGTAGAGCGACTTCAACTCGATGGAAAGGGCCATCCATTGGAACCGTTCAGTGTCATACATTCAGTTCATCAAGGCTTTCCCTTTCCTCTCCTCTGTACGTGTTGGTACTAGAGCAACTACTGCGGAATTCAGAGGTTTTGAGGGGCATCACGTGAGAACTAAGATTTGGAAGAGTTGTGTCAGCGAACACGGACGACGTCACCGTAATAGTATAAGGCGCTAAGCACATCGAGATGATCGGCATTTCACCGAGGAATACGAAGTGGCGGACCTGCACCAGCACGGAAACTGGAAAGGCTGTCAATATCCACTGTGTGGAGCACTGGTCATGCCGTGACTAATGATTCGTTATCATGCGTTGAGACTTGGACTTCTCCAGCAATTCCTTGACGGTGGGCAGGTGTAGTCGCCGTTTGACAGACACACTTTTCCAGTGCTCGTCTCTTCGACAGAGCTGTAGTCCTGCTTGGATTAAGCATTGACGGAGGAATGCTGAGACATAGAGTATCGAAGCGCTCGCAAGTATCCGTTGGATAGTGCGAGTGGGATGAGTAACAGACAATGTAGAGAATGAGTAACAGGCAAGGGCGATGACTTACTCTGGGAAACTCTGAACATCAAAGATAATCATCCAACTGGTCTGTACTGTTGAACTCCCGGCCCAGTGCCTATAGATAATTTCCAAAAAACTCTGGCCTGGCAGTGCTATCGAAAGTCATGGCCGGTTAGGGATAAACTCTACAGGCATGGGTGTGCCGTCAACCATGCGCTGAGCGATGAAACTGGCCTGCCCGAGCATTGGTAACTTGTCAAACAGTTGCTATTGTGTGCATGATGGGTCCGGTTATCAGCCGATTCCTTTGTGAAGATCATCCCAACGCCTACTTTTACTCAGAAACTGCAGGCAGTATTGCGAAAGTGAT
The DNA here is from genome assembly GCF_046866305.1 of Octopus bimaculoides. Classification (NCBI taxonomy): domain Eukaryota; kingdom Metazoa; phylum Mollusca; class Cephalopoda; order Octopoda; family Octopodidae; genus Octopus; species Octopus bimaculoides. The sequence continues at coordinate 15,950,755 of NC_142936.1, read as the reverse complement.
TTTATAGTGAACAAGACAGAAGGAACAGAGGAAAGACCCTTTCCTTTTCGACCAAGCCCTCATCGATTTTTTGCAAAGTTCCATTTGAAAAGGAAGATGAATGTTGAGACAAAGGTTCTGCCCCTCACCCTAGTAAGCTTGCTGAAAAGTAGCGAGGATAGCCCGAGTAATTAGGCCTGCTCAAAGCTAGCATCTGCAGGGGAAACTATTCATTGCCTGCAGTAGCGTTTCTAAGTGTTTATCATCAGCAGCATAGAACACGAGGTGTCCATATACAAAAGAGGATTGGTTGTCATTTGTATCTGAGTCCAGTTTTGTCGGATAGAGGCAGACAATTAGTGAGAAGAGTTCCCTGAATAACATTTCTCTTCTACTGGACATAAGCTTAATTTTTTAATTAAAGTCACTTAATTATTCTTGCCTGTTTCTGCAAATCTATCTACAATTTCCTTATGACATGTTTCATGTATCTTCTCAATGCTGTTGTTCACGCATTACTAGTTTTTTTTTCCAGAATCCACTTATAGGGAATACTGTTAAAGGCCTCTTATACTTAACCCAAACCGTGTTCACATTCTTCTTTCACATTCAACAGTCTTTGGTTATAGTTTTACCGACGCTTTGTAGCACGATGGAAAGAAATTCTTAATGGCGTTTCTTCCGGCGTTACGTCCTGAGTTCAAATTCTGCCGAGATTGATTCTTATCCTTTCACCCTTTCGGAGGCGATAAAATAAGTACCAGTTGAGTACTCGAGTCCATGTAATTAACTACCCACAAAATTTCAGGACTTGTGCCTAGAGTAGAATGGATTATTATTATTATTATTATTATTATTATTATTATTATTATTATTATTATTATTATTATCGTCATCATTCACGTGTTATTAATCTTTCAGTTGGCACAGAGAATGTTCCCCATACGCATACTGTTTAGATATACGTAATTTCTCCATTGCTGTGAAACATTTCTTCTTCTTCTTCTTCTTCTTTTTCTTTTCTTCATTTTCTTCTACTTCTTCTTCTTCTTCTTCCTCTTCTTCTTCTTCTTCTTCTTCTTCTTCTTCTTCTTCTTCTTCTTCTTCTTCTTCTTTCCCTTCCTTTCTCCATAGTCACATTTCCACCACCCTCTCTCTCTCTCTCTCCGCTCTTTTATTCACCCTTCTCACTCTATCTCTCGTCCTTACTTTCTTCTTTGTACCATCGTAATGATTGTAAACATAATTCCCATCATCATCATCATCATCATCATCATCATCATCATCATCATCATCATCATCATAACCGCCACCATCATCATCACTACCACCACCGCCACCATCATACTCATCATTATGAAGAAATTATAAACATTATTGTCATCTGAATCTAATCATTTTTACTTGTATTACGGTTATTGTTATTTTTGGAACTAAATAGAAGAAATTACTACTACTTCTACTTATTATTATTATTATTATTATTATTATTGTTGTTGTTGTTGTTGTTGTTGTTGTTGTTGTTGTTGTTGTTGTTTTGTTATTAAAACACTAATAGGCAGAGGACATTTTTCAACGAGGAATCCGAATGTAATTATTGTCTCAGGGTTTGCTAATTATGGTCGTGATCACCTCGACTTTCTTTCCTCAAATTTTCTCCTCCTCCTCCTCCTCCTCCTCCTCCTACTACTACTACTACTACTACTACTACTACTACTACTACTACTACTCCTGCTACATCACCTCTTTCAAGACGGCACGACTGTAATTTTAATGAAGCTACAATCTCCCGCTTTATGCTTTCCTTCTTCTACACCTCTTCATCATCATCATCATCATCATTATTATCATCATCATCATCCTCATTCTAGCAACATCAACGTCAATAATGAGGATAGTAATGACAATAATAATAATAATAATAATAATAATAATAATAATAATAATAATAATAATAATAATTAGTATAATTAGAATGATAAAAATAATAAATTCCATCATCATCTATATTAAAGACTTCAATATCGAATTCTTTTCTTTTTCCAGTTTTCAGCAAAAATGTAGGTATGTAATATCTACGTACGTAGGTATATATACATACGCGTATACATGCATACATTCGCACACACACACAGATACCCACACATATGAGTGTACGTGTATGTGTGTGTTTGCGTGTGTGTGTTTGTGAGTGTGTGTGCGCGCGCGTGCGCGTGTTTGTGATAGATATCTAGACATGCAGGAGCCTCAAAAACAATATTTTAATTCTTATAGTCGAGAAGGCAGCGAGCTGGTAGAAACGTTAGCACGCCAGGCGAAATGCTAAGTGGTATTTCGTCTGTTTTTACGTTCTGAGTTCAAATTCTGCCGAGGTCGACTTTGCTTTTCACCCCATCATCACCCTATGACAATTTGTGTGGGTATGTGTACATCCCCGCACCTAAAAGATTCGGCAAAAAGAGAACGATAAAATAAGTACCAGGTTTAAAGAAAACATAAGTACAGTGGGCGGAGATTTGTTCAACTAAACGCTTCAAGGAGGTGCCCCCAGTACGACTGCAGTCTAAAGGCTAACAAGACTTATAAAGTAAAAGATATATCGAATTAGCTTAAAAACAATTGACTGAAGAGTACTGAGCGAAAACATATTCCAGAATCCCAAGATACATTTGCAATATTTTCTCTAAAATGAAGTTAATGTAAATTTCCTAACAAATGGTAAAATAATGCTAACATACACTCAAGCACACCCAGTCTGAATTGAAAACTTTCTGTCCCTACAGTTGTAAGTGGTGTGCATGTGCTCTCTCGCTATCCCATTACCAACTTTTGACAGGAGTTTAAAATAGTTAGAGTTTGTGATTTTATTTGAGTAATCGCACCGGGAACATACTTCTTAGTGATAAATGTGCGGCTGACGACATTGGAGTTAGTTTAATTCTCTAAAGCAATATCCGAATGTCAGTTTTAATCATAAAATTTTCAGTATATATTAGCTTAGCGAATTGGACAGACATAATAACAGACTTCACATCAACAGAAACACATGAAAAGATATGTACGTACATTTATGCATATATATATATATATATATGTGTTATATTACATTATTATATTATATCATATTATATTAACACGCCCATGCACGAACACAAATTTAAATAGCTTCACTATGAGATGTTATTTCAATAATCACTTCGATTAATATGTATCCAGGTGGAGAGTAATTCTCTAACGAAGAGTGACACACATACACACACACACACACACACGTCCACACACACACACACACGTCCACACACACACACACACGTCCACACACGTCCACACACACACACACACACACACACACACACACACACACACACACACACACACACACACACACATAGGAATAGTGAATCCCGACACATACATAAATCTATATATAATAACAGCATTTAAATATTGTGTTGAAAAACTTGTTTGAATATTGTGTGTGCTTCGAGGTCCGATATTCCAAAAAAGAATTATTCCACGCTCTCTCAAAAGTTTGTAAAATCCTTATGCCATCAACAATATATATTCTTTTACTTGATTCAGTCATTTGACTGTGGCCATACTGGAACACCACCTTTTAGTTAAAGAAATTGACTTATTATTATTTTTTGTAAGCCCGGTGCTTGTTCTATAGGTCTCTTATGCTGAACCTCTAAGTTACGGGGACGTAAACACACCAACATCGATTGTCAAGCGATGGTGGGGGGACAAACACAGACACACAAACACACACACACACACACACACTTATATATATATATGTATATACGACGGGCTTCTTTCAGTTTCCGTCTACCAAATCTACTCACAAGGCTTTTGTCGGCCCGAGGCTATAACAGAAGACACTTGCCCAAAGTGTCATGGAGTGGGACTGAACCCGGAACCATGTGGTTGGGAAGCAAACTTTTTTATTTCTTTTAAATTGCCATAAAGGCATTACATAGAGGGGGACACTATAACACATGTGGGGACATATAACAATTAAAATAAAAATATGATGCTATGAATGACACATGAAAATGAACATGAAAAACATTAAAATCAAAATATCAAAATAATGATACATGAATGATAACTTGAGAAATGAGAATATGAAAAGTGTGTTACTTAGCCCACACTGAGTAACACCACTCGCTATCTCTGAGTCCTGAGTCCTCTTTAATCTTTGATCTAGTCTTTTGTTTACCGTTTTACCCATCACAGAGTGACAACACTCTCTCCTCCATGTACACGTAACCTTTTTCACCGGGGGAGGGGGTCTTGTAAATTTTCTGGTGTCTGTTCTTTCTTCTTTTTTCTTGGTGGGTGGGTTTGGTGTCTGTATGGGGAGGGTGGGTCTGAGTGGTATTGGGTGGGATGGAGTTGGTCTGGGGTCCCACATCACACTGACTGTTCTCCCATTTCTTTCTCTTTTTCCTTTTATTTTCTGTCACTGTCCATTCATCCTCCTTGTTCCTTCCATCTATCTGTACTTCTTCCTCTTTCTCCTTCGTCTCCAGCACCGCTTCTTCTGTCGTTTTCCTCTGTAGAGGGCAGTAAGCTCTAATGTGGCATTTTTGCTCACATTTAAAGTATCACTGAACTCTACCCTTTTCTCTCAATACTATTTCTCCCAACGTCACCGTCTCCGCCCAATTTTTCAGCTGATTCGCCTCCGCTTGTATGGTGATTTCCAATGTTTTCCCTTTATATCCTCCTTCCTCTGTCTCTGTGGCTTGGAGGACAGCCACCTCCTCCTCATTACCAGCGAGGACGGCTGCTGCAACCCAAGCCACTTCGGGTGGAATTCCTTCTATCCTCACCTTAGAAGTCTTTTTTCCAAGGTACGTGGGTAGAAGTACTACTTCCTCCGTTTTTACAGTTGCACTCGCCAGCCTTTTTGCCTCCTCCGCTGTCCTAAACTGGACAACCACCATCCCATATCCATTTCCATTTGCTATGTATGTCACTTCCTTCGAAAGCCCCTTCAATGCTTTCTCTACTTTCTCCATCTCCATCCACTCCACCTTCCTATTCTCCACTGTGTACACCTTGTAGGTAATGGTCTTCTTCTCCATATTTTCCATGACCCTTTTCGGAGGGTCCACCTTCTGTGTCATCTTACACAGCTCCTTCAGTCCGGCTAGGTCCACCTCCCTTTTCTTCACCTCTGCAGCCTCAGCAAAACTCTTTACTCTTTCCAAACGCTCGTCAATTCTATTTACCGCCTTAACGAGCTATATATATATATATATATATATATATATATATATATATAGAGAGAGAGAGAGAGAGAGAGAGAGAGAGAGAGAGAGAGAGAGAGATAGATAGATAGATAGATAGATAGATAGATAGATAGATAGATAGATAGATAGATAGATATAATGCACGATGAATTCGTGATCAGAGGCGATCGTAAACTGAGTTACTACTGTATTCAACGAATATGAGAAAGACAGGAGATAAAGCATGATTTATTCGTGATCAGAGTTGTTCGAAAACCGAGGTTCTACTGTATGTATATATATATATACACAAGCACACACACACACACACACACACACACACACACACACACACATATATATATATATATATATATATATATATATATATATATATATATATATATATATGTATGTATGTATCTTTTAAATTTGTTTACGGGAAACGTTTTGAATATGCTTATAAAGGTCCTATTATTTTATTTTATTTTATATTATATATTGTATATTATATTATATATTGTATATTCCATATTCTATACCCCACATTGGTTCTGCAGGAATATAAATAAAACATAAAAAACAGACAGTGTTGGAACTCTTTTAAACAAAATAATATATTCCTCTATACACAATCATACAAAAACCCCCACCTTTTTTGTACTTATTTTTACTCGCATATATATATATATATATATATATATATATATATATATATATATATATATATACATATATATATGTGTATGTGTGTGTGTGTGTGTGTGTGTGTGTGTGCGTGCGTGTGTGTGTGTGTCTGTGTGTGCGTGTGTGTGTATGTGTGTTTGTATGTATGTATATATATGTATATATATATATATATATATATATATTTATATATACACACACATAGTAGGCACTTCGTTGTAGATTTGGGTTTATTTTTACTTGAACAAGGTGTTAGATTTCACACCGCTCTGATCTATGCACCCGAAGAGTGTATCTGACCAAGTGCCTTTGTAGTACATACACTCTCTTCTCCAGGTGTCACATCACGATTGTTTAGGCTGAGTTCGAGACATAAAACAGTGAGAGAAATTACATGCTGTCACATCATCATTGATTGTGATTGGTAGCATATATCTGTCTATCTCTCTGTCTGTCTCTCTGTATGCATGTATGTATGTATGTATGTATGTATGTATGTATGTATGCATGTATGTATGTCCGTGAGTGGGTGTATTGTGCGCGCGCGTGTGTGTGTGTGTGTGTGTGTGTTTGCGTATGTACGTACGTATGTATGAAAATATATATTTATATATGCGCAGGTATATAAATGAATATGTATTAGTGTATGTGTGTGTATAAGAGAGAGCGAGCGAGCGAGAGAGAGAGAGAGAGAGAGAGAGAGAGAGAGAGAGAGAGAGAGAGAGAGAGAGAGAGAGAGAGAGAGAGAGAGAGAGAGAGACCAAAATTAAATTGGAGATTTAGGTAGAAATTCTTTTATGATATAAATTACATGATCTTTACATGTGTTTCTCTACTGTATACTAATTAATACACACTACACAGTCAGAAAGGTTGTTATGTAATCACACTATGACTCCAGATTATCAGAAGAAAACAGGAATTTACTCCTCTTGTAGTTACCAACGTGAACTGGCAGGTAGATACACAGCTGAGAACTGCCATACGTAGAATCCTAAGTAGAATTTCATTCGAAACAGTAACTTTTCGATATATACGTGTGTATGCATGCGCGTCTGTGGGAAATATTCAGAATGAAATGGCAAAGAGAAAGTATTAGGAATATAAACAAAGGAATATATAAGGCGCAGGAGTGGCTGTGTGGTAAGTAGCTTACCAACCACATGGTTCCGGGTTCATACCCACTGCGTGGCACCTTGGGCAAGTGTCTTCTACTATAGCCTCGGGCAGACTAAAGCCTTGTGAGTGGATTTGGTAGACAGAAACTAAAAGAAGCCCGTCGTATATATGTATATGTATGTATGTATGTATATATATATATATATATATATATATATATATATATATATATATATATGTCTGTGTGTGTATATGTTTGTGTGTCTGTGTTTGTCCCCCCAACATCGCTTGACAACCGATGGTGGTGTGTTTACGTCCTCGTAACTTAGCGGTTCGGCAAAAAGAGACCGATAGAATAAGTACTAGGCTTCCAAAAAGAATAAGTCCTGGGGTCGATTTTCTCGACTAAAGGCGGTGCTCCAGCATGGCCGCAGTCAAATGACTGAAACAAGTAAAAGAGTAAAAGAGTAAAGTTGTAAGACAAAATATGAAAAGTTTACTGCAACAGTTGTGACCCTTTAGGAGCAGGCATTACTGACTGGTTAAGAAGTTTGTTTCGCAGACTTGTGACATCGGGTTCAACCACAACCACAATTCTCGTCATTACTGCACCAACCAATGTGTTGCGAGTGAATGCAATAAGCAGAAACTATATGGAAGCCTTAAACACATGCACGTACGCACACACACATACACACACACAAATACATATTCTCATGTATGTATATATGTACGTATGTATGTATGTATGTATGTATATGTGATAGTATTTATGATTCTGTACGTTTCTCACATCTTAACAACGGATGGTTATTTGCTTTAAGTCTCCCAAAACCTAGCGGTTTGGCAAAAACAGGCGAAGAAAATGAATACCAAAGTTAAAGTATAAGTACTGGATTGTTTTCATCGCCTAAACGTTTTAAGGTGTCAATACCCCATCAAGGATACAGTGCAGTGACTAAAAAAAAAAAATAAAAGGAATGTCGAATAAAAATACATTGACATTTTAACGGGACTAATGCATCACCTGTACGTCTATCAATCTATCTATTTATACCCTCTTAGCTGATTGAGTACTTTTCTACTTGTTGAAGCACTGCCACTTATCTTTATATGTATATCCCTCTACATATATATGATATTGCTTATTTTGTGTCAAGTTACACACACACACACACACATATACATATATATATATATATATATATATAAAATTTGAAGAAAAGCAACAAAAATTCAATAGGTAATAGCAGTACGTACGTTTCGTACAAACTTCATTTATTCATGTAGTGTTCTCACTACATGAATAAATGAAGTTTATACGAAATGTACGTACCGCTATAACCTATTGAATTTTTGTTGCTTTTCTTCAAATTTTATTCACCAAATCTCTTGATTTTGTTTTTGGTTTTTACCCTACCAAATTCTGGTGCCTCAAACATTTTAAGTACCACATTTAATCTTTTGATTAAATCTATATTATTATTATTATTATTATTATTATTATTATTATTATTATTATTATTATTATTATTATTATTATTATTATTATCGTGCACCAGATAACAAATGGCACTCTTCTTTTAATTTTGACTCTATATCTTCAGGAGGAGTTACCTCAATCCTTTCTATATTAACCAAAATGAAGTAGATTGACAAATTTATTTTTTGAACCAGTTGAAGACACACGAGATGTCGAAATATCGTTCACCAGATAACAAATGGCACTCTTCTTTTAATTTTGACTCTATTATTATTATTATTATTATTATTATTATTATTATTATTATTATTATTATTATTATATATAATATAAATATATATATATATATATATATATATATATATATATATATATATATATATATATATATATATATATAAGGATAAGATCGATATTTAAATATCCATTTTGTCAAGTGGCCAGCATGGGAATAAAAACCATCAAAGGTAACAATTATTTTAAATTATAATTTAGAGTATCTAAGAGATACCGCCACGCTATATATATATATATATATATATATATATATATATATATATGTATGTATATATATATATATATATATATATATATATATATATATATATATATATATATATATATATTTATATATATATATATATATATATATATATATGCTACTAGTGTCACTTTAAATTATAAAAATCATTGAATGGTGTCATCAAAATATATAGTATTTTACATATACTTTGTGCTTGTTTCCACGTTCTCGAGATGATTGACTTTTCGTCACTGGAAAAAGTATATATATATATTTGCATTGAGAATCATTTCCCATCGCCAACCGGTGATTCTCACACGCTAATTACGGGTCAATACCCATATACTCGGGTCTGTGTGTATCACCTCAGGCTGGAGATGGGAACGATGAATTCCCTTTGCAAATACTGATAGGGCACAGATAGTGTGTCAATAGACAGCTGGAAGAGATGTCTTCCTGGGGCTACAAGCTACAGCAGCATCAACCCTTAAGGGTTAGCCACATTTAGGTGGCAAATATACTTCACGATATATATACATACAAATTATATATATATATATATATATATATATATATATATGCATACATGAAGACAATGATGTTCGAAATGAAAGGTATACATATTAAAGCCTACCCTGTAATTGAATTGTGAATCGTTTAGAATTAGTGGGAAGTGGTGAGGGTTTGGGAAGTGACTAAGATAAATAAGTGAATAAACTGATGTTACATAATAAAATGAATGAAGCGAAGTAATAAAAGGAAAAGATTTATAATTTACAGAGAGAACTCAGCTGAATTAATATCATCTATTGCAGGCTATTGTATAATAGATTGAAAATATCTTTAAAGTAATAAATTTTGTTGAGGCCAGTAAATTCATATCATCTTCATCATCATCATCATCATCATCATCATCATCATCATCATCATCATCATCATCATCATCATCATCATCATCATCAACGATCATTGTAGAGTGTTGACTCATTAGATTAGAAATAGCTATATAATCTTAAATGTGTTTATGTGATAAGGTTAATTGTTTTAAAAATAATAACACGAACCCTAAGAATGTTATCATTATTGTTGTTGTTGATGAAAAAAAAATTCAATATAGTTTAAAGATTACATTTTAAAAATTATATTTTCTAAATAAGGTATGATTATCTCTAGTTAGTAGGATTAAATCTGTAAAATCTGTAAAATTTATGGCTCCAATTTGAATTATTCAAATATTGATAGTGAATAATTTATGGTCTGTAAGAACGTATTCTGATTAGAGCTCAGTTGAGAAAAAAGCAAACCCACAATTTATATTTGGGATTATATTTTAAAATTACAAAGATATTATTTTGTCAAATTCAAATTACGATAAACGTAAACAAACAAACGAAGTTTGCTTTTTGAAGCGTTGAGATGTCTTTTAGAAAGTTAAAGAAGTGATTTTAAATTCTCAATCGCAGAATAATGCTAATAATATAGCCTGAACAGGATAAACTACCCCTATTTTGTAGAAAAAAGTGTAGGTGGTTAGCTCTGAACAGGATAAACTTTTTTCTGCAAAATAGGAGTAGTTTATCCTGTTCAGACTATATTATTAGCATTATCCAGCGATATTCTTTTGTATTTTCATAAGAATGAATAGAAAGAAGATGTAGATAGAAAATTGAGATAAGTTGCAGATGAAGCATCAATATTAAGAACTATTAATTCATTGTCTTGTTTTAATTTTTTTTATTTCTCAAATCCTAGTAGCATAAAACAAAAAAAGTCATTCGAAGTTGAACATGTGACTGCTTTTAGAAGGTGCTCTCTAGTGTTTAATCGGAGAGATATAATATATACGATGCGTGGAATAAACCAAAACGAATATATTTATTTCTCGCTAGTACAGATAAAAGCCTCAAGATGAAATGATACCGGTTATTATTTCGTCCTCTGAGTATTGGTTTGTCACGACCAGCTTTTCTCCAGCAAATACATGGAGCAATTGCGGTAGGTGATATTATTCTCTTTTGTATTCCGTCTAAGGGTATTACTCGATATTTTATGTGATATTAATTATGTATCGCTGTAACTGCGTTTGAGATTCCTAAAGAGAAACTTATTTTAAACTTATCAATGATTTGAGGAAAGCAAAATCATACACATACTTATGTTCGTAGTTACGTACTATGTGTGCATGAGTGTATGTATATATGTGGATCTGTATACGCACACACATACACACACATATAATATATATATATATATATATATATATATATGTGTGTGTGTGTGTGTGTGTGCGTGTGTGTGTGTGTGTGTAGTTTTAGGGAAAAGAACCAAGGTTCATGAACTCATCGATGAAAATCCACTGTCACATTATTATATATATATATATATATATATATATATATATATATATATATACAGAGAGAGAGAAAGAGTGAGAGAGAGGGAGAGAAAGAGAGAGAAATAGAAAGAGATTGTCATTTTGAAAGAGGCTGTTCAGAAAACATATAACATCCGGTGACAACGAATACATGCATAGAGAAGCTGATCGATATTAGATCAACAAACCATAAGAAAAAAGAAACGCTTTATACATATAAATATGAAGTCATAAATTGTTGTATTACCAGAAACATATATTGTGACAGAAACTTAGAAAATCCGGTACAAAATTTCAAAAGCATCTGGTAAATTTATGTGTGACAATCAGCGGAAACTCTGTGGGACTCTCAAGATGTGATTCACATACTAATTAGCTGTTCAAAAGTTACATCACAGCATAATTTTAAAAGAAGCCTGTTGTAGTATCCAGGTCACGATACAATCCGTAATAAATGAGGATGGCTCTGAACATTTATATATAAGAACTAGAGAGATATGTCATGCATACATACTCACAGCGTGAAGGAAATTTGCTTGAATGAATTTGATCAGAATACTAATAAAGGCGCAGGAGTGGCTGTGTGGTAAGTAGCTTGCTTACCAATCACATGGTTCCAGGTTCAGTCCCACTGCATGGCACCTTGGGCAAGTGTCTTCTACTATAGCCTCGGGCCGACCAAAGCCTTGTGAGTGGATTTGGCAGACGGAAACTGAAAGAAGCCCGTCGTATATATGTATATATATGTATGTGTGTTTGTGTTTCTGTCTTTGTCCGCCCCCCCCCCCCCATCTCTTGACAACTTAGCGGTTCGGCAAAAGAGACCGATAGAATAAGTACTAGGCCTACAAAGAATAAGTCCTGGGGTCGATTTGCTCGACTAAAGGCGGTGCTCCAGCATGGCCGCAGTCAAATGACTGAAACAAGTAAAAGAGTAAAAGAGTAAAGAGTAAATCAGACATGAAATATTTGCCTGCGATAGAAAATAAAAATAAAAACTATAATGTTATAAAGGTTATAGCACCTGTAACGTATTCTTTTATTCTCTTGCTTATATCAGTCATGAGAGTGAGACCATACTGGAGCACCACCTTGAAGGTTCTTGGTCGTACAAATCGACAGCAGGACATTTTGTAAGCCTAGTACTTATTCTATCGGTCCCTTATGCTGAACACACTAACAGCGATTTTCAAGCGGTGATTGAGGGCAAACACAGACACGAAGACACACACAAAGATATATACACACATACAGCGCATGTTTGCGAGTATGTATATATGCACGCACGCGCACGTGTGTATATATTTGTGTGTGTCTCTTTGAGTGTGTCAGTGTAGGCAACCACCAAGTTTAAAGAGAGAAATCACGCCCCCACCAAATTCTTGACCACGCCGTCGCGCTTGACTGCTGGAGCCAGCCATGAAAGACCTCCACACACTAAAGCTGTTCAATCCAATGTCATAGATACCCCCTCCATATGCCTCCTCCATTTACATTACATTATCTGTATTTCATTTTTCAGCAACTGCTTCTTGAGCACACCTATAAACACACACACCCATCTCTATCTATACATCGGTCAAACGAGACGCTGCTTGGCTGACCAGTTCGCGGAGCACCTCCGAGACATCAGACTCGGCAATGACACCCGCTCTACCGGTTACTCACTACAACACCTGTCTGTGTTCGGATTGTCTTTGCACAGAGGTCATCCGGACACCCGCCTTCGCCATGAACAGAAAAGGAGGTCGGACAGGAGTCGCCGGAAGGCTCGGAGAATGGTGTGTTGGAGGGGCAGGGCGGATGGGTGGTAGGTGAGGGGGAAACGGGTGACAGGCAACGGTGGGGCGAGTGTGGGGAGAGAGAACAGAGGCACAGTACACACACAGTATATTTTACGTGTTTCTTTCAGTTTCCGTCTACCAAATCCACTTACAAGGCTTTGGTCGATCCGAGGCTATAGTAGAAAACACTTGTCCAAGGTTCCACGCAGTGGGACTGAACCCGGAACCATATGGTTGGGAAGCAAGCTTTTTACCACAGAGTCACGCCTGCGCTTACATATAAAATAGTAAAACACCCATGGAATATTTGTAAAAAATTTGTAAAACCAGAATCAAAATACTATTAAGGTGGTTAATTATTATCATCATCGTCAACCTGCCAACATTACTGTCATGAGTCTTGGGAATCTTAGGGTCGGTTACTCGGTTTCCGTGACGTGTAAGGGACTGATATCACAGTATGCCCCCTGAATCCATCGCAAGGTTACTCATTTACAGCTGAGTGGACTAGGGCAGCGTAAAATGAAATTCTTAGCTCAAGAACACAACGCACAACCCGCTCTGGGAATCGAATTCATAATCTTGCATACACATAAAAAATAAATTGCAATCTAAAAAATAAATTGCAATGTGTGTTTGTTTAACAGCATAATGATTCCCAACCATTTTTAGAAATTACCTAACACCCCCCTCACCTCACCATTTTGTTTTCTAAGATCTGTATTCGTATACTTTATTATAATACTATTCAGAAAATACGTTTCCAAAATACTATTGAAGTTGAAAAGAAACTAATCTAGTCTGAAAATCAAATCAAAGCCAAAACCCAGTTGGAAATCTTTGTTTTCTATTTTACTTTACTTTATCTTATTCTATTTTGTTGTTTAATGTTGTTGTTGTTTTGTTTTCAAAAGTGCTGTTGATAAAAAGAATCCCGTTGATAAAAAGTTCCAAAATCTGATAGCTTAGTGACATTAAATTTGAAAGTCTGTAAGTAGATAAGCTCACCATAACAGACTCAACTGTCATTAACAGGCTCATTAGCATTCCACGAAGATAATCGTATCGACAAGTAGAAGATATAAGCTGTCAGTGTAAGAGTTAAACCAGGTGGGAAATTGGTGAGATTGTTATATCTCATTATGGTATATAATTATAATTCCTTTACTTTCCGTGTTCAAATCCCGCTCTTGTTAACTTTATATTGCATCCTTCTAAAGTTAAAAAAAAAGTACCAGATACTGGAATTAATATAACCGATTAAATCACTCCCTCAAATGTAAAACGTCACAGCTATTTAAGAAATCAAAATATACGCATCAGAAAAGGACACCCGATTAATCCATGCACTACTTCATATTCTCCCTCCCTGCCTTTTCTAGCTTGGCTTTTGCTTCTCCCTACGGCTATTTCCGTATCACAAGTAGTCAGAAGCTCCTGACTCACTAGTCTTCCCACCTTCTAGTCATTCATATATCCATCACAAAGACCAAAAATTGAATTCTGATATCCACGTTTTATCTGAAGTCGTTGGGTCTCAAACATTCATTAGAAACATTAATAATCCTTATTCTTTGCTATTGGAAGATCCGAACTAACCATGGTCGCATTCACCTTCCTTTACAACGGCCTCATTAAAATATTTATAAGAAATATATAAAAAGCATCAAATGATACCTCATTATACTTGGACTTACTAATTTAAATGTCAAAATTAAATTATCATTAGTCAGCTACAAGGATATTTCTATAAGTAGAGATCTAGACTGCTTAGTTGGTTATTTCCGTATAAAATGATTAATATTTAAGTAATTTACTATTACATTAACATATGCTTTCAATTTAGAAGACGAATACCTTTATGGTTTAAATATTACACACCGTAGTCTTTTCCTTTTGTATATCAAATTTCAATAAAATTTTCACTTTATTTCAGTATAATTTTGTATATCATATTTCAATATTATAACATTATTAACTATATGTTATTAAATATTATTGACTATATATTATTAAACATTAACTATATATCATGATAAATATTTAATCAATAAATTAACAATCAATGCATCAATTCCTGTAATAAACTATATCTACAAATTATAATGATGTGTCATTAATCATAATCAATCTTTAATCAATATCAAATACCATTATCACAAACATCTTTATTAGCCATTTTCATCATCTCCTGGATCAATCATCAACTGTTAATTACCATACATTATAACCAATTATCAATCATCAATTTTAATTCACCTTTAGCTATTAATCACTGCCAATTCAGTCACTCATCACGATCAATTACAATGAAACCTTATCGTCAAGCATTAATCATCAATTATTATTCGAATGTCATTACTCATCACTAATCAATAATCACCGTCGATCATTAATCCTTATCCAATGAACTTGGTATTCATTGATCAATAAATAGACTGTAATGAGGAATCGCTACTTGTAACCAATACTTAATCACCGTTAATCAACGTCAATATAATCATCTTCAATTGTAATCACCATCATTATCGTCATTTTCATCATCCTTCATCATCTTCATCATCGTCCATCATCATTGTGTGTGCGCGCGCGCAATTAAGAAGAGACAAATCGGCCGATTAGCTTTAATGGAGATATTGCTTTGTGGTATGAGATATAAGTAGTAACTCTACTGAAAAGTAATGGTTTCTACCACCTGAATATGGTGTGTGTGTGTGTGTGTGTGTGTGTGAGTGTGTGTGTGTGTTTGTGTTTGTGTGTGTTTTTATGACTATAAAAATTAAGAACATTTACTGTGAAAATTAGTTATCACGAGGGTAAAGCAAAATACTATTAATTCTTTGTATTGTAGTTACTTCGAAATGTCACCTCTTATGATGTCTTTACAGTTATTATTTTATTTTTAAGCAAGTTGTACCAGTGTGGACTGGAAAGTAATCGAGCTTTTGGCCTACGAAGCAGACAAACGCTGTTATGCTCTATGTACAAGGCCTTTACTATGGCGATGTAGCTTTACCACTGAATTGATGTCGTTTTTGTGAGACTACTTACGCAGAGTAAGAGAGTGTCAGCTACGGTGACTATCCATAGTTGGCATGACCATGATAACGTCCCTAAAAGAAGAAGATTTCAATCCAATTTCAGAGGTCAACCAACCAATGACTGCCTTTGAGATGCCGGTTGTGAACATACACAACAGACTCAGAATATTGGGGATAATCGTTTGTGGATTACTCTAGCGATTTCGACTATACAGACATGTCATTCGTACAGAGCCATATTTCTACGTGAAGATGTGTAAAGCTCCTCTTGAATTTTCAAGGTTTCATATAGATAAGAATCTTTGCTAGCGAAATCTTGTTAGGTGGACGGAGAAAGCGAAGTTCAGCCGACTTTGAACTGGTAGTAAAATATAAGCGATACGTTGTCCTCGCGAGAAACAAAATCTCAGTCAACTCTTGATCACCGTATAGATAAGTAAGGGTAATGTCATGCCTAAGGAGGTTTCTCGACTTAAAGTTCTGTCCTTATTTATCAGATCACCGCTACCATGGTTAAAGAAGTGCATCTTTTGATAATTTTGTTTTCGGCCCTTTTTCGATGATAATTTCTCGTTCAAATGGATCATAAATTTTAACAGTCTGACAGCTCGCCACCTAATGGAATATACATTAATTTATTTTACCCATTCTGTTCATAGATTATAGAACTGTAAAAATCACAAACATCTGCTCAATATCAGAACTTATAGAGGTTAATGTGTCAGGCTTAGAAAGTCATGTGGTATATAAAATAGATATATTAATACATATATATACATAACCCCCTCCTCCTGTCTCTCTCCCCCACCCTCCCTCCTACCACCCATCTCTCCCCTCCCCCACCTCCTGCTCCGACTCCTACTTCTTTGTACCTCTCTTCATACTTCTCTCCACTCCCACTTCTCTTCACCCCTACTCTTTCTCTCCTCTCTCTTACTCTCTCTTACTCTCTCTCACTCTCTTCTCTCGTACTCCCCCCCTCTCCCGTACTCCCCCCTCTCTCACTCTTACTCTCTACACTCTTACTCTCTTACTCTCTCACCCTTACTCTCTCACTCTCTTCCCCTCTCTCTCACTCTCTTTCTCTTCCTTTCTTCTTCCCCCCCATACCCCTCTTCCCTCTCTCTCACTCTCTTTCTCTTCCTCTCTTTCTCTTCCTCTCTTTCTCCCCCCATACCCACCTTCCCCTCTTTCTCCCCCCATACCCACCTTCCCCCTCTCTCAATCCCCCTTCCCTCTCTTATACCCACCCTCTCTCCTCTCTTCCTCTCCCCTCCCATACCCATCTTCCCCCTCTCTTACATCCACCTTCCCCTTCTCCCTCCTCGTCAACACCCCCTCATAAGCTCATCCCACCACACCCCAACACACTCCTACTCTACCTTCCCACTCCACCCCATCCAATTCCTTACACCCACCACCCACCCCTACCCTCATACCCCACCCTACCCACATACCCCTACCTCTACCCCACACTCCACCCATGCCTTCCCCACCTCCCAACACCCTCACATCACACCACACCAATACCCTTGCATCACACCACGCACACCACACCAATACCCTCGCATCACACCACGCACACACTACAACTGACCAACTACTTTCTTCCTTTCTCCCTTCCCCCATTTTCACACTACATACGTCAAGATCACCAGCAGTCTACCTCCCACACACAGCCCCTCGTTCCCGATCACCGTTTGTTATCTCCCCCTTTCTTAGCTCTCCTGAAATAAGAATTTCTAACTTCCGGTCAGTCATTGTTATGATCGGCCATTATTATGATTGACCGTTGACTGAACACTATCCAATTTTTTTTCTCCGTGTTTTTCTCCTTGTCTCCGTATTCTTTCTGTTGAAGAGCGTAGCTCGAAACGTCAAAGACTTTCCGTATTCCCGAGCGTCATACTAATATATACTTTTGTTATTTACACCACCTGTCCTCGTCTGTTGTTATTTTTTGTATATTCTCCCACATATAATACACGCTCACGTGGTCGCACCAGCTAATCCTGTCTCCTCTCATCACACACTACCAACTTTTGGATTCTACCTTCTTTCCTTCTGGATCTGGACTGTTTGATTCTGAACTTTATACCCTCCGGCTGCACCTCTCCTACCCACGGATTTACACTGGACCCATCTTCTGATTGGAAATCGCTTCAATATACCACGACGTCTAAAAAACTTTTGAACTTTTCCACTTTTGTAAACCTCCTTTATCATCCTTTTTTACCTTACTTTCCTTCACCTACCGTCTCTTCGTACTCTGGATGTTCCTAATCTGTCTTCTCTAATCTGCACCTATTACTTTGTATTCTTCTCCCTCCCTTTCTTTTCTCCTCTCCCTGTCACCCCATTTCTCCCTATTGTCCCATCTTCCTTTTTGCTTTGTTTTTTTCTCCCATCTCGCATATATTTTCTTCTCACAACCCCTTTGTCGTTTTTTCTCCTCATGCCTTTATTTTTTTCCCCCACACCTGTTAAAAAAGTTTTTTTTCCAGTTTTTTTTCCCCCCTTTTTTTCTTTTTTTCCTTTTTTCCACGTCCAATTTTCTCATCACGCTTGTTTTTTTTCCACCACACCTTTTGTAATTCTCCTTCCCACGTCTAATTTTCTTTTCTCTCTCGTTCCATCATGCCTGACTACAAATCTTTCCAACTCACTCTCCACAACCGCCTAAAACTATACCTCCGCACACTTCCCTCTCTATACTTTCAACCTACTATACGACTCTCCTTACTCATATTCAAGAAGACTCGTTTCTCTAGTCATATTACGTTTCTCAGTCGCTGCTTACATCACCGCCTCATCCCTAAGGGTTTCCGCCTCCATTTCCACCCCACTCTCCACTCCTCTACCACCATTCTACCCATACTCCGCACCACATCCTACCGCCTTATGCGGGCCACCATTCGCTCCAATCTCTCTAAAATCCACACTATCGACCGCCTTCTTCCTCCAGCCTTTTCCATATTTTTCTCCTCTCTGTCACCCTCCCATGCTCACAATACATTGCGCTTTATCATTCAACTTAATCATCTCTTTCATGCATTTCTTACCGACACTAAGCTCCGCAAACTTCACTCACTCCTCCATTCCTCTACACCCGATGCCACTACCCCAACCCCTCCACCACCCTTCTACCTCCCTGATGTGCATTCCCCACCCACACCCAACCACCCTGCCTCTCCCCCACACACTCCACCCCCTCCCTCCCAGCCCTCCACCATCCCGACCGCCCCTCCTAACCCTACTTCATCCCCTCCTACTTCTATTCCACCCACCCCTTCTCCACTTCAGCCTGTCGTTACCATTCCCCCAGATCTTCCTCTCTCTGAGGCGGAGCGCTCCGTCCTCAATAGGGGTCTGCGCTTCATCCCACTCACTCCATCCTGCAAGGAATTTCAAACCCGTGCTGATGTCCACAGCTTTGTGCGCCGCGTTAGGTTGGGTGCGCTTTTCCATAACACACCACCCGCACCCAACGAGGACTGCTTCACTGACCTGGGCCGACGACCATCCCAGTGGACGCCTGCTCCTGGCCAGTTCCAGGCAGTTGATCTTTTCGCGGGCGCCTGCCAACGCGCTGTGGGCCGGTTTAACTTTTCCAGGCGTCCATCTCGACTCAACATCTCCCCAGCCGAACTCTCGGCCCTTCGATCCCTCCGACGCCGCACGGACATCATCATAAAACCGGCTGATAAGGGTGGAGCCGTGGTAGTATGGCGCGCGGACCTCTACGAGGCCGAAGCTCTCCGTCAACTTCGAGATACCTCATTCTACCGCCCTCTGCCCTCCGACCCCACGCCCAGCTACCAACAGACTGTGTCCTCCACTATCCATGACCTCATCCTCTCCTCCCATCTCCCCGCCACCGCCTCCAACCTTATTGTTCGCACCCCACGCACCCCCACCATTTACTTCCTCCCCAAGATCCATAAACCGAACAACCCTGGCCGCCCCATCGTCTCCGCCTGCAACTGCCCCACCGAGCTTATCTCAAAATACCTAGACCGGGTCCTCGCCCCCCTAGTGGCTTCTCTCCCTTCCCACATTCATGACACTAACCACGCGCTTCGTCTATTCAACTCTTTCTCTTTCCCTCCCGGCCCTTCTAAGCTTCTCTTCACTCTAGACATCCAGAGCCTCTATACAGTGATCCCCCACGACGAGGGGCTGTGTGCCCTGAAGTTTTTTCTAGACCAACGCCCCAACCCACAACCCGACACCTCCACACTCATTCGTCTGGCCGAACTTGTCCTATCTCTCAACTGCTTCTCGTTCGCGGGAGATATCTACCAGCAAACCTCGGGAGTGGCCATGGGGACGAGAATGGGCCCCAACTACGCGAACCTCTTCGTTGGTTATGTTGAGGCCCAAATATTCTCCAGTTTCACTGGTCCCACTCCCGAACTATACGGTCGGTATATCGACGACTGTATCGGTGCCACCTCTCTCTCCCGCGAACATCTTGACTCGTTCCTCTCTTTCGTTCAATCTTTCCATCCTGCCCTCCACTTCTCCTGTACTGTCTCTGACACCTCTGTCCCCTTTCTCGACATTTCGGTCAGCATCCTCCACTCCGCCCTTAGCACCTCCATCCACTACAAACACACAGACTCACACTCCTATCTCAACTTCTCCTCCTCCCACCCTAGACACACAAAACTTTCCATCCCCTATTCCCAATTCCTCCGTCTACGCAGACTTTGTAGCGACAGCCATGACTTTGAGACTCAGTCTCAACTCATGGCTCACCACTTTAGCCTGCGTGGATATCCACCCACCACCATCCACACCGCCCTTGCCAGAGCACGTTCTGTGGACCGTGCATCTGCTCTCTCCCCCCGAACCCGCCCTGCCGTTTCCCGCCTCCCTTTTCCCCTCACCTACCATCCCACCACCCTACCCCTCCAACGCTCCATTCTCCGAGCTTTTCGGCGCCTCCAGTCCGACCCCTCCACCTCCCACATCTTCCCTAATCGACCCCTCCCCTCCTTCAAACGAGCCCACAACCTACGGGACCTCTTGGTCCACAGCTTCTTCCCCAACCCAACCTCCCAACCTGGCTCTTTCCCCTGCTCCCGTCCACGCTGCCGCACTTGCCCTTACCTCTCCAACACCACCCTCCTCACCAGCACCCATCACCGACCCTATCGCATCACCGACTCCTTCACCTGCACGTCTACCAACATCATATATTGCCTCTCCTGCTCTCTCTGCCAATCCCTGTACATCGGACAAACGGGGCGGCGCCTGGCCGACCGATTCGCGGAACACCTCCGAGATATCAACGTCGGCAATGACACCCCGGTGTCACGCCACTTCCGTTCTGCCGGCCACTCCTTGCAGCAACACCTGTCTGTGTTTGGATTGTCCATGCACAGGGGCCATCCGGACTCCCGTTTGCGCCGTGAACAGGGATTAATCTTCTATCTTCGCTCCTTTGCGCCACATGGGCTCAACTCCCCTCCACTCTTCATCTAACCCCCTCCTCCTGTCTCTCTCCCCCACCCTCCCTCCTACCACCCATCTCTCCCCTCCCCCACCTCCTGCTCCGACTCCTACTTCTTTGTACCTCTCTTCATACTTCTCTCCACTCCCACTTCTCTTCACCCCTACTCTTTCTCTCCTCTCTCTTACTCTCTCTTACTCTCTCTCACTCTCTTCTCTCGTACTCCCCCCCTCTCCCGTACTCCCCCCTCTCTCACTCTTACTCTCTACACTCTTACTCTCTTACTCTCTCACCCTTACTCTCTCACTCTCTTCCCCTCTCTCTCACTCTCTTTCTCTTCCTTTCTTCTTCCCCCCCATACCCCTCTTCCCTCTCTCTCACTCTCTTTCTCTTCCTCTCTTTCTCTTCCTCTCTTTCTCCCCCCATACCCACCTTCCCCTCTTTCTCCCCCCATACCCACCTTCCCCCTCTCTCAATCCCCCTTCCCTCTCTTATACCCACCCTCTCTCCTCTCTTCCTCTCCCCTCCCATACCCATCTTCCCCCTCTCTTACATCCACCTTCCCCTTCTCCCTCCTCGTCAACACCCCCTCATAAGCTCATCCCACCACACCCCAACACACTCCTACTCTACCTTCCCACTCCACCCCATCCAATTCCTTACACCCACCACCCACCCCTACCCTCATACCCCACCCTACCCACATACCCCTACCTCTACCCCACACTCCACCCATGCCTTCCCCACCTCCCAACACCCTCACATCACACCACACCAATACCCTTGCATCACACCACGCACACCACACCAATACCCTCGCATCACACCACGCACACACTACAACTGACCAACTACTTTCTTCCTTTCTCCCTTCCCCCATTTTCACACTACATACGTCAAGATCACCAGCAGTCTACCTCCCACACACAGCCCCTCGTTCCCGATCACCGTTTGTTATCTCCCCCTTTCTTAGCTCTCCTGAAATAAGAATTTCTAACTTCCGGTCAGTCATTGTTATGATCGGCCATTATTATGATTGACCGTTGACTGAACACTATCCAATTTTTTTTCTCCGTGTTTTTCTCCTTGTCTCCGTATTCTTTCTGTTGAAGAGCGTAGCTCGAAACGTCAAAGACTTTCCGTATTCCCGAGCGTCATACTAATATATACTTTTGTTATTTACACCACCTGTCCTCGTCTGTTGTTATTTTTTGTATATTCTCCCATATATATATATATATATATATATATATATATATATATATATATATATATATATGTATATATAAATGTGTATACAATGTAAGAAATTCTGCAAAGTTTGCATATGATGTATGTTTATATGAGGGAGAAAAGAATGAAGAAGGAAGGAGTGAAGGAAATTAAGAAACAAAGGGACGTGAAAATGTGGACGAGAAATAAAAAGAATGAGAACAAAAAATAGTAAGAATATGCGATGTAGAGAAAAGGAAAAATAACAAACGGTCAGCGAGAAGGAAGACATTGCGATAAATCGTAAGGAAGACATTACAATGCTACGCGATTGTAATTGACATTTTCAAGAGCGATAGATATGTGGGTTCCTGATCATTTGTGTATATTAGTTGTGTGTGTGTGTTTTGGCGTATGATGTTTATGTCGTTGCTTAACTGCAGGACAGTTCTGAATGTCTTTCATTATAGCAAAGTGATGATCAAAGACATTCCAGTTGACATCATACAGAATTATTTTGGTATTTCTAGGACTACATAAGTTAATGAGTCCGTACTATTCTAAGACAGGATGTAATTAGAGGTAGATTTGTTTGCTTATTTTAGTAGGTCGTGAAATGACGTACCGATTGTGTATGGATATATGTATGTGTGTATATATCTCTTTATGCATGTGTGCATGTATATGTACATGTCTGTCTGTATGTATATAAATATAAATGAA
This sequence comes from Octopus bimaculoides, assembly GCF_046866305.1. Classification (NCBI taxonomy): domain Eukaryota; kingdom Metazoa; phylum Mollusca; class Cephalopoda; order Octopoda; family Octopodidae; genus Octopus; species Octopus bimaculoides. The sequence goes on along the minus strand of NC_142936.1, from coordinate 15,927,129 downwards.
TAATTATATTCTTGGGAATAAAAAAAATGATGGTTCTTTTTTCCCTTAGGAATTTTTTACACGCTAGCTTCCTGGTAAAATTCTTGTAAAAGATATTTATCCCACTATTGAATTTATTAATTAAATATATATATATATATATATATATGTATATATATATATATATATATATATATATATATATATATATATATATATATATATATATATATATATATATATATATATATATATGTATGTATGTATGTATGTATGTATGTATGTATGTATGTATGAATGTATCCGTATATGTTCATGTATTTGTATGTATGTAAAAACATATATAAACATATGTATATATGTATATGTAAATTGTTCATTTAGTTTGTGCATATGTTTATTACATAATGAATAAATAAGGTAGTGAATGTATCAACAAATATATCTAAACGTATGATAGGATAACATTGCTTAACGAAATTATATTGGCCAAATTATCTATTTAATTATTTATTTATTATGATGATGAACGATGTATAAGTTCCTTATTCTAACTGAATTTTATCACTTGAGGAAAAATATGTTTTTTATTTTTTATTTTTATACTGCATTGAGACTTATGGTCTGTTATTTTAAATTCTATAAGGCGGGCATTTAGAAAAAAATTTTTAGTGTATTAGTTCATAATTTTTCGTATTCGCTCCAGTGAAAATATTTGTATTTACTGTAAAATACATCATTATATTCGTAGTTAAATATTAATTATAGATTTTAAATAAGCTATCTTCATTATACTAAATGATTATACTTTATAAATACATTCATTTAATTTATTAATTAATGATAATAATAATGATAATAATAACGATAATAAATTAATAATCTTACATAATACCATATTGTGATCAAAAATATTTATTTCAAAGTACGTATTTTTTTTTAATAGCTAATTTATTTATAAACGTATAAACTTTTACTTACAAAAATATTTTTTCTCCTCTGATAAACTAAGTAATTTAGTATTTGTTCAAGAAAATGCTTGCGTAAGTATGAATAAGTAGATTACAACAATTATTATATACAATTATATATTTTTTGAATAAATATAAATATGTGTATTAATTGGGATACAAACTAAGCTTAATAATTGTAATAAATTTTTTATATTGTGTAGCTTGTATTCTTATTGCAACACTCTAATTTCATTACCTCTGAAAGACTTAGTAAAATTTTGAAATATATATAATTCTAAGATTTCTTTATCTAAGAGATAATATACAGTTATCGTAGATCAATATTATATGTTTACGCTTTACATTTATCGTAGGTCAATATTATATGTTTATGCTTTTGTTTATTTACATTTACGGAGTTCATTTATATTTATAGCTTATTATCTCTTTATCTAAGTAATAATATAGGTTATAATTATCGTAGATCTAAATTTTCGTTTATTTTATTTTACCGAGTTCTCTTTTCGATAAAATACGTAAATAAGGAAGTTATTTGTTAGTACTTTGAATAATATTTATATCAGTAACTTTAAATAAATGAGAAGTGTTATGACATTTTATCATTATATTAATATAAGATTTTATTATTATTATATATAATTTACAAGGCGGCGAGCTGGCAGAAACGTCAGCATGCTAGGTTTTTGTGGAAACTGGGTTCTCGAGGTGGTCATTAAGCACTGCAGTAATTTTGGGAAGTGTACTTTTGTGATCCTTTCTAACAATTCACGTAAGAGTCCGACGGTTCCTATCTGAAATTTTTCGTTTTCTTCCGGAGTTTTGTTCCGACGAGGAGGTTTTTCCCTCTTTCTCAAAGGCCGTCATTAATTTCGAGACAGTACTTCTTGATACATCATATATTTCGGCTGTTTTCGTAACGCTAGCACCTGCCATACGAGCACCAATAATTCGACCTCTTTGAAAGTCGGATAGATCTATCATTTTAATGAATTTTAATTACCTTTTTCTGATGATATCTGAAAAGGAACAGTAATTTTAGCAAAATATATTAAGCAACACTAATAATAAATCAAAACAAAAACATAAAAATAAACAAGCTTTAGACGGTTTTATAGATATTTATTTCAAAATTATGATGCT